>NC_064925.1:38529034-38830331 GCF_023897955.1 Schistocerca gregaria | reverse complement strand
ATATAGATTATTTATTTATTTAATTAGTTATATTCAGGGTTGATATGATTCTAATTTCAAGATTTATCTTTTAACTTTTATTTTTTGAATATTCATTTTAGTAATATTATTTTTCGTTTACTTAAATAGCTTATAATTAGAGCATGACACTGAAGATGTTAAGGAAGTATTTTTACTTTTAGGTATTTATAGATATAGATATATTATTTTTACAGTGAAAATGTAAAGTTTTATTTAAACTATATAAATTTTAGAAATGTTAACGGAGTTTAACCGCTAATATAAAAAGTTTGCAGCTTTCATATTGGCTTTACATTTCCTTAATTGGAACTTTATAGTTCAATTATATTATTAACAGTAATACGCCTCTTTTAGGCTTCAATTAATAAGAATAAGGGCAGTATATACCAATCTTCCCGGTCGAAACTGACTGCAATATTTCGCTTCTTATTCTATTTAAGGTTGATTGATTATATCAATACTTTTTGAATGCAACCCAAATGTTATGTTTAAGTACAACCCTTTATTCTGCTCATTGTAAGGCTCCTTGATTTCATTCATGATATAGTCCACCTAGCAGGACTAGAATAAAAAATATTGTTGATACTGTTCAGATTATAATGTCTGATGTTTAAAGATAATTACAATTGGTAGAATTAGTGCAATTCCTATATCAAAAGTTAAAAAGATTACTGCGATTAGGAAGAATTGTAGTGAGAATGGTATTCGTGCTGATCTTTTTGGATCAAACCTACATTCAAATGATGATCTTTTTTCTCGATCATTAATTAATTTTTTTGATAGTGTTGTTGCAAGGATTATAACGATTATTGGAATAATAAATCTAATGAAAATTCTTATAGATAGAATTAGGATTGTTTTTCTTGATTTATATCAGGCTTTCTGATTGGAAGTCAAATGTACTATTTATACTAGAAAAACAATTATCTACCTCATCAATAAATAGAAATGTATAAGAATAATCATACTACGTCTACAAAGTGTCAGTATCATGCTGCTGCTTCAAATCCAAAGTGGTGTCTTGGTGAGAATTGATTTATTGAGTGTCGAAATAGACATGTTGATAAAAAGATTGTCCCAATAATTACGTGTAAACCATGGAATCCTGTTGCAACAAAGAATGTTGACCCATAAACTGCATCTGCAGTGGTAAAAGGTGCTTCTCAAAATTCATATGCTTGAAGTATTGTAAAGAATAGTCCTAATAATACTGTGAAGAATAATTCTTTAAATGCTTGAGTATGATTAGATTCTATTAAACTATGATGTGCTCATTTTACTGTTACTCCTGATGCTAGAAGAATAGCTGTATTAAGTAATGGAATTTGTATAGGATTAAAAGGTTGAATTCCTATTGGAGGTCATAGTATTCCTAGTTCAATAATCTTCTTCTAAAGAATGCTCAAACAAATGAAACGAAGAATAATACTTCTGATGCAGTAAATAAAATTATTCCTCATCATAATCCAATTGATACAAATCCTGTATGTAGTCCTTGATATGTCCCTTTTCGTACTACATCTCATCATCATTGAATTATGGTTAGTAAGGTAATTCCAAATCCAATTATGAATAAGTTAATGTTATATAGGTGGAATCATTTTGCTAGTCCTGATACTAGGACTATTGCTCCAATTGCTCCTGTTAATGGTCAAGGTCTATAGTCTACTAAGTGGAATGGGTGGTTTGAGTGAGTTGTTAACATAGGTTTAATATACTTCTCTAGAATATAGAGTTCTTAAAATTGAGAAAACATAAGCTTTAATTATTGCTACTGCTGATTCTAGAATTAATAGAAGTATTTGTCCAATAATTAGTAATGAGATTAAGTTTATTGCTTTAGATGGTCCTGTGTTTCTTAATAAGGTTAATAATAAGTGTCCTGCAATTATATTTGCTGCTAATCGTACTGCTAATGTACCTGGTCGAATTAATTGTTTCAATTAATACTATAAATGATATTAATGCAGGTGGTGTTCCTTGGGGTACAAGTTGTGTAAATATATGATTAGTATGGTTAATTCATCCAAATAATATAAATCTTAATCATATAGGTAGAGCAATTGCAAATGTTAATGCTAAATGTCTTGTTCTAGTAAAAATATAAGGGAATAATCCTATAAAATTATTAAATAGTATTATAATAAAAATTGAGATAAAAATGAATGTTGTTCCATTAAATGATTTTGGTCCTAGTAGTGTTTTAAATTCATTATGTAGGGTTAAGTTTAGTTTATTTCAGATAATGTTAATTTGTGATGGTTTAAGTCAAAATATTGATGGGATTAATAATAGTCCTAGAAATGTTCTAGTTCAATTTAACGATAAATTAAAGATGTTAGTTGATGGGTCAAATGTTGAGAATAAATTTGTTATCATTTTCAATTTAAGTTTTTTATTTCAATTGTCTCTTTTTCTGCTCTTTTAATAAGATTAGGCTTAAATGAGAAGAAGTTTATTTGATTAAACAGGATTAATGTAGCTGAAAATATAATGAATAGTGGGAATCATATAAGAGAGAATATTACAGGGATTTGGACATAATTTCCCCATCAGAAGTAGTCGTTAATTTACTATTATTTGGTTTAAGAGACCATTACTTACTTTCAGTCATCTGATGAGTTTCAAGGTGTACTAATTTGTTTAGTTATTTTTGATTGACACTCTAATGTTATTTATTTTAACTAACTCCTTAAATTATCTTAGATAATCACTTAATAAATAAATTTACTGAAGTTCTTTCAATTATAATTGGTATAAATCTGTGGTTTGCTCCACAGATGTCTGAGCATTGTCCAAAGAATAATCCAGGTCGATTTATTGTAAATGTTCCTTGATTTAACCGACCTGCGTTGCATCAGTTTTAACTCCTTATGCAGGAACTGCTCATGAGTGCAGAACATCTGATGCTCTTGTTAATACTCGTACTTCTGTATTTATTGGTAGAATTGTTCGATTATCTACATCTAGAAGTCGAAATACATTATTTTCTAAGTCTTGTTCTGGTGTTATATAAGTGTCTAATTCTACGTCTATAAAGTCTGAATATTCATATCTTCAATATCATTGTCGTCCAATGGTTTTAATTGTGATTATTGCATCTACTGAATCATCAAGTAAATATAATAGTCGTAATGATGGAAGGGCAATAAAAATTAGTGTATTTGCTGGTAAAGCTGTTCAGATTGTTTCAATTAAATGTCCATGAAGTATATTTCGGTTAGTATAGGCAATAAATAATATATAACTTAAGGCATAACCTACAATTACTGTAATTAATAATAATATGACCATAGTATGATCATGAAAGAATGATAGTTGCTCCTTTAATGGTGAAGCTCCATCTTGAAGGGATAAATTTGATCATGTTGCCATTTGAATATTTTCTAATAAAAGGTCTAACCTTTCTTTGTAGAGCTTAAATCTACTGCACTAATCTGCCATATTAGAATCTAGAGATTAATGGTAATTCTGAGTAAGTGTGTTCTGCAGGAGGGTTATTTTGTAGTCATTCTGTTGATCTTGTTATATTAGCTCTATATATAATTGCTCAGTTTGTAACCATTCTTTCTCATATAATTACAATGAACATAATAATTCCTACAATAGAAATTGTAGATCCAATTCTTGATACTACATTTCATGATGTATATGCGTCTGGGTAGTCTGAGTATCGTCGAGGTATTCCTGCTAACCCTAAGAAGTGTTGAGGAAAGAATGTTAAGTTTACTCCAATGAATGTAATTGTAAATTGGATTTTTAATCATGTATTGTTTATAGTTAATCCTGTGAATAGTGGATATCATTGAATAACACCCCATATAATTGCAAATACTGCTCCTATAGATAATACATAATGGAAGTGGGCTACTACATAATATGTATCATGTAATACAATATCAAGTGATGAATTTGCTAATACTAATCCTGTTAATCAACCAATTGTAAATAGGAAAATTAATCCTAGAGCTCATAATAATGGTGGATTGAACTTGAATTTAGTTCCATATAATGTAGCTAATCATCTAAATACCTTAATTCCTGTAGGTACAGCAATAATTATTGTTGCTGATGTAAAATATGCTCGTGCGTCAACATCCATTCCTACTGTAAATATATGATGTGCTCATACAATAAATCCTATTAGTCCAATTGATATTATAGCATAAATTATACCTAATGTTCCAAATGATTCAATTTTTTCTCTTTCTTGACATACAATATGTGAAATAATTCCGAACCCTAGTAGAATTAAAATATAAACTTCTGGGTGTCCAAAGAATCAAAATAGATGTTGATATAGGATTGGGTCACCCCCTCCTGCAGGGTCAAAGAATGATGTATTTAAATTTCGGTCTGTTAATAATATAGTAATAGCTCCTGCTAAAACTGGAAGTGAAAGAAGAAGTAGGGCTGTAATAGCTACAGATCAAACATATATATATATATATATATATATATATATATATATATATATATATATATATATATATATGAGTTCCCTGTTTAATTGATAAATGTGGAAGAAATTTATATAAATAACAGAAACATGTTTTATATAATTTCGAGGAAGTACTGAAGCGATGTTTGATATATTTTTGGTTTGCATTTCTTTTATTTTACCGTTTTGTTGAGGATATTGCGTTTCCTAGCTCTATATGATAAGTTTGTACTTTTTACTTTTATTTTTATTTTTACGTCAACGTTCTTCTGTTTCATGTTGAAAATCAACAATTTTCAAATAAAACTTAATCTAAACATGAACAATTTCAATTTTGCCCAAATACTGTTTGCTTTTAATTAATAGACAGAAGGGTAACTACGCAGGCCAAAAATGTTTAGTAGGTTACGATGCCCTTTATATATTCTCACTTAGTTTCTACACGGTTGACAGCTTCCTGTTTTTATAGGAATTTTGTAAGAGACTGATCGTATACGCAAAGAAAGCCATCGTCATGAGGTTCTACCCGATTGGTATGCAACATATCTAACGGACGGGTAACTTGAGTACGGCATTAACCTCTAGAGACATGAAACCACACTTTCAGAGAAATAATTGGAAATTTGGTAATATTTCACTTCTCAGTATCACCAAAAGCCAATACTTAGTAAAAAAAATTTTCATCCCAGACATGACCTACATGTCATGTCATGATGTAGCAGGTCTCTATCGAGCAAAAATAAGGGTAGCCAATGTATCAAACACGATAAATCTGGTCTCTATGAAGCAAAAACAGTAAAATGTATAAAATGCTTATTTATTTCTTTTATAGGCTTTATAGGACTTTTGTATTAGGGAATTTATTCTACCAAGGCTCTTTATGAAACTAAAAAGTACAAAATGTAAAAATGTCAAAGATACAATCATTTCAGAGACTAAATTTTGTAAAACAGCGTTCATTACATATTCTTATATAATCATTTACATGATTACATATATCTGAAGGTTACTGAACTTAGAATTTCTGCTACCTCACTCTAGAATGTTTCATACTGTCTGGAAAGTTTTGAAGCAATTCTTTTTTGAAGTGAAACACAGGAACTCATCACAAGTCTGTCATTTTGCAAACTTATGACTGGAGAAAGCTTGCATTCCCCATCTAGATCTACACTTTTGTCTCCCAGCGTAAATTTCTGGCAAATGCAATGCATTCGTAGATCTTTTGCATGTTGGTGGGATGGTTTGTATTGGTTCACGCTTCTTTGCTTCATATCTTTCCCTTCCGTCTGAAATATTTGGATCCACGGGCTCCAGTAACACGTTCAGAATTTCTGAATCCGTCAGACTTAAGAACGACGTAACCTTAGAATACAAACACTATTAAATTCTTTAATACTCTATCTATAGCATACGAAACTATTCATTTTCCTATTTACCGCAAATAAGATATACCAGACAAACTAAATTTATTTTAAATCATTCACACATGTGTAGACATAACTGACCCGATGAAGTGCAAAAGGTAGTCATATCCTGTAGCATCAAATTTCATACAGTACATTTACACATGTCCTGAGACTTGTACACACTTCTACAAAGTTAGAGCGTGGCCTAAGTTGGGTATTTAAATTTATTTGCTTATATTTATCATGTTTATTGCTTGTAATTAATTATTTCTGTTTCATTCATTTACTTTCACGTGGCATCTTTGTTCACGCTCAAACACTGTGCTATTCGTTAAGTGCAGCCACCTTCTTATGACTGCGAGAAAACGTAGTTAGACTTCAACCTTCGTTGCGAACATGTCGGTACTCGACGATGTCGAACTCGTTCGAGTATGTATTGCGATTGAATTGCTTGTCCTGCAAAACACGAGTAGAGCTTAGGCAGAACGGATGAAACACGTTTGTAAAGCTCCCGGTAAACATTTCAATGGACCAGAGCCTCATTCACAGCAGCATAAAGTCTTACTTACAATTTGAACTGTGTAATATATCCTGTATGTTTGTTTTCTGAATCAACTGTTGCAAACGATATAAAACAGTTATATTCCGATTACTGAATGAAGGCACACATTATCTTATGTCTGTGGTGTGAGAACTGTTACAAGACAAGAAAGACACGTACGCTCACTGACCTTATTTGCCAAATCTTAAAACTGCTATAAGTAAAATAAACATTTCTGCTTGCAGTTTCCCCTGCCACTGCGGAGAACGGGGTATCTGGCGTTTCCTAAACAGTCAGGAATACTTTATATCTCAACGTACCGCATGCTACTTTTTTTAACGTTCAACCTCCAGGACACTTCCTGATATATTATCGTTTACTTTCTCCTGTCTTTTGCGGAAATTTGTTTGGAGCAAAATGAATTTCTCTCGGTCTCGCCAGGAACCGCCGTTTATTGCGCAATACTACCCCTGCTCGATACTATACGTTCTACATCTACATTTATACTCCGCAAGCCACCCAACGATGTGTGGCGGAGGGCACTTTACGTGCCACTGTCATTAGCTCCCTTTCCTGTTCCAGTCGCATGTGGTTGGCGGGAAGAACGACTGCCCGAAAGCCTCCGTGCCGGCTCGAATCTCCCTAATTTTACATTTGTGATCTCCTCGGGAGGTATAAGTAGGGGGAAGCAATATATTCGATATCACATCCCGAAACGCACCCTCTCGAAACCTGGACAGCAAGCTACACCGCGATGCACAGTGCCTCTCTTGCAGGGTCTGCCACTTGAGTTTGCTAAACATCTCCGTAACGCTATCACTCTTAACAAATAACCCTGTGACGAAACGCGCCGCTCTTCTTTGGTTCTTCCCCATCTCCTCTGTCATCCCGAACTGGTACGAATCCCACACTGATAAGCAATACTCGAGTATAGGTTGAACAAGTGTTTTGTAAGCCACCTCCTTTGTTGGTGGACTACATTTTCTAAGGACTCTCCCAATGAATCTCAACCTGGCACCCGGCTTACCAACAATTAATTTTATATGATCATTCCCACTTCAAATCGTTCCACACGCATACTCCCAGATATTTTACATTGCTCAATATATTAAGCGAGCGTCAACATTTTTAAAGCTCTGCAGTCTTCTTCAACACATTGCGGCAACCGACAATAACGCTCTCAGATGGTGCATGTTATTGCGCAGTACTGAGTATTGATCTATACATTTTGAGCGCATGAGGGTCTCTTTAGATTTGTTAGTCAGATCGATTTCTGCAGAACGCCTGACACACATGCACGCACTTCCCCCCGCATGGGGCTGTTGTAGAGAGTGGACACGGTACGCGAGCATGTGTGTGACACGCCGTTCGCCTGCACGCGCTCAGTATTTATTGCGCAATAATGTTTTGTCAATACATTGCGCGGAAGGTCGAGGACAAGAATGGCACAGTGTTGTCGTGCAATGTTTATGCCTGGGACACATGAGTTAGGATGCAGCGTTCATAGCGAACACGTCGGCATTCGACAATGTGGGACTCGCGTGTACTCTGACTGCACTCGCCGCGACCTGCAGAAAGAACGGCGAGAGGAAGCGGCGGAACCGGCCCGGAAGGCATTCCACGTGCAACCGTACTAAGATGCTAAGCCGAACTGCAACGGAACCACACGACTATCGGCTATTTTTAAATACGAACTACGAATTAGCCGGCCGCGGTGGCCGAACGGTTCTAGGCGCTTCAGTCCGGATGACCTAAGATGTTAAGTCCCATCGGGCTCAGAGCCATTTGAACCATTTTTAACTAGGAATTGTTGAATTAACTGCCAAACCTCGTTACACCTTATAAATTCAGAAAAGATTCAAATACTTGGATATCGCTTTCCAAAACGCTGGAAGTGATCTATAAACCTGAAAAGAGTATCGGTAGGTAGTTCTGTTATATATTCCTACAATAAATAATTCAAGCTCCTGAAACGAACAAATAAGCAGTTGCAGTATCATTTCCTCGCACTTAAAACGCTTTTGTCGAATGTTTCTACAGCTAATTGCCGAGTAAGAATTAAATGTGTAATAGAGCTGCTCCTCTGAATGCACTTCAACAGATGATTGCCTTGTCCGTCTTTTGTAATGTTTTCATATTCATACGGCGTCGCTAAATCAGATGTTTATACGTCCACAAATCATGTAGTTTCGGCAGGAACGTGCCGTTTGTTATTCATCACCCTTACATGATACAGTGTGGAGCACGATATACTGAGCGAGTATCAATGCAGGATGTATCATAAACAACCATCCTATTTGGCATGTCTATATTTCTGAACCTAATGAACATATACAATGATTTTGTTTTTCAACGACCAGGAAACTAAAAAAAAATTTTTTCATACATTTTAATAGGTGTTCATTATACCCCCTTGAGATGAACGGCATATGTCATGCGGTATTCGAATTGTTCTCACACTGCAGGGAGCATTTCTCGAGTTACAGCTTCCGGAGCTTCTGTTATACGATGTCTCAGTTTATTCATTGTTATTGGTAATGGAAGCACGTAAACAGAGTGTTCTATAAAACCCCAAAAGAAATAATGGCATACAGTCAGGCCCGGTGACCTTGGAGGCTAGTAATGTAAGGCTGAATCATTTCGTCCCGTGTGGCCGATACATCATTCAGTAATCCGTTGATTTAAAAATTCTCACACTTTCCAATGCCATTGTGGCGGTGCCACATCCTGTTGGTAAATGAAATCGTTCGAATCAGTCTCACAGTGTGGGAAAAGAAAGTTCTCAACCTTATCGACATATGTGTTTCCTGAAACAGTATTCTCGGGAATGAAAAGTGAAAAATGGACCATACAACGCCGCGGTGAGTGGGCACGTGGTTTGAGGCGCCATGTCACGGAGTGCGCGGCCACTCCTGCCGGAGGTTCGAGTCCTCCCTCGGGCATGCGTGTGTGTGTTGTCCATAGCATAGGTTGGTTTAAGTAGTGTATAATTGTAGGGACCGATGACTTACGCAGTTTGGTCCCTTAGGAATTCACACACATTTGAACACTTGACCATACACCTTTTCCTGTGAAACTGCACAAAACACGTTAGATTTTGGAGAGTCTCTCACATTATGACGGTTCACCTTTCCATTTAAATGGAATGTTGCCTCATCACTAAACACTAAGCATGGAAGAAAACAGTCATCCCCCGTCTCGCAAAAACAACGAAAATGCAAAACTCCACACGTCGTTGTTTGTCACCCTCACGAAGAGCATGCAGTAGCTGAAACGTCGACTCAACACCCACTACAAGCACATCGGGGGCCATGTTGAGCTGTGGAGCTGAATAGCGAACGGATTTCTGCGGACTTGATGTGAAAGTGGGCCGGATGCGTTCGACGTCTGTGTCAGACTCTCGGAGACGGCCCGGCGATTTGCCTTTACACAAACGACCTGTTTCTCGGAGATGTTCGTGCCATCGTCTAGTGCTCTGTGCTGTACGATGATCCACACCATACCTGGTACGGAAGTCACGCTGAACAGTTATTACTGACCTGCACTACGCAAAACGTAGAACACAAAACGCTTTCTGTTGTCCTGACACCAATTTTACTAGAACTGAAGTGGACGCATACTGTTTCTGCCTAGAGGGAACCATGGAAAACTCGAGAGTTTGCTCTTTCCAACAATACGTTGTTCACGCACATGTCTCAAATAACATAATAGTTACGATTTGTTAAAATCGGATGATTTTTTTTTATTGACCCCGTATTTCTGTGGCACTGCAGTCTCCTGTAGTACCGCACTCACACGGTCAATATTATTGTGCAGTACTCAATATAGCGCAGTAAACGCTAAACGTGTGAGGGTCCCTTTGTCTGTTACGCTTACAACGTTACTATGAATAAGTTTAATTTAATATCGTGTACTCATTGTTGCAGACGATCTGTAAGATTTAACTATAAAGTAAATGAATATTTAATCCGGTATAACGTTGTAACAGAGTGTTTATTACGATTGCAAAGAAAATCAAAGCATCTTCACAAACCTCAAATACGTAGTAACATACTTACAATAATGAAATGAATCTTACTTAACTAGTTACCTGCTTTCTGTCCAAATAGTCACAAAGTACTGACTGACTATGCCAATATGGCTACCCATATATAGAGTATCGGTATACAATGCTCGGAATTGTTTAAAATGATTTTCTCACTAAATAACAATTAAAATATTCATCCTAAAACCAATGACACATTTCAATAATTACCTTAGCTCCCATAGAATAAATGCATAATAGGTTCCACAAGCATATTATATGTCGCATGTATACAAATGCATAAAATTATTTCGTTGACAATGGTTTTCTTGTATTTATATATTGCAAATGACACAGGTTATAAAAAATGTTCCTACAAATTAATGGACTTCTACAAGTTAGCGAAATTATCATTTTGTAATTAGTTTTCTCGTACCCCTTTCCACAAGTACATATTTGCCTACATCTCTACGTCAGAAATTACTGTTTATGGTTAAAATTTACGTGCTGAAATAGGTTAGAGTGTTATACGTTTCACGCTCACGTCGCAGACTGAGTTAAAACTGCAGCTATAAATACGTGAACACCGCTCGCTAGCGAGCGTCTGGCGGTGAGGCAGCGAATGAGGGTGGCGGTGTGACGTTTCAGGGCGTGGTCCTGGCTGACCTATCAGAGGAGGCGGGGGCGGCTGCAGTGGCGGACCTGGCGGCGGTGGTGGCAGCGGGGGCGGGGGCTGCGGAGGGGGCGGCGGAGGCGGCGGGGGCGGGCAGCGGGGGCGGCCGCGCCGTCTTCCAGCGCACCGACGTGACTAAGGCGCAGCAGCTGCGAGGTACCGACGCTGCCCCCCGCTCGGCTCCCCTCCAGCCTCACTACCACCCGCAAACTTCTGACAGAAACGGAACGTTTTCCATCTTGAAGTAACCACCAGTGCGATGTTTATTATACTTCGTGGAGGCGTCCGTTACATAACGAGTATTGGTAAAACTAGTACTGCATTCGGAATGACGCTCAAGGTCACCGTCACCGGTATGAGGTGTGACCCACCCAGCCACCAGCACACTACTGTGTTCGTTGAGGTAACAGTCTCCAGATGGTCGGGAACCGAGCGACCGCTACGGTCGCAGGTTCGATTCCTGCCTCGGGAATGAATGTGTGTGCTGTCCTTAGGTTAGTTAGATTTAAGTAGTTCTAAGTTCTGGGGGACTGATGACCTCAGAAGTTAAGTCCCACAGTGCTCAGAGCCATTTGAATTAGTCTCCAGATATCTTGAGGAATTTCTTGCCGTGCCTGAAACACACGCTGTGCCACTTTACGGACATTGCTGGCTGCACGCTGCTATTAAAGTGTGAGGCGAAGAACAGTAAGCAAAAATTATTACTGAAGCACAATGCTGATCAGTAAACGAAAACCAGCAGCACTGAAGACTGCTGTAGTTTCTCTACTTTTGGTACACTAAATCACTTGTAAGTATTAAAAATTAAACACCAGAATGAAATTTAATTGCAGTGTCACATAAAAAATATGGGCACTGTTCCCTACGGTATGGGATAATTATCCACAGTGGTTGCAGAATTGTGCACTTGAGGAAGGAAGCTTATGTTGAACGGGCATGAGAGAAAATAATCGCCACTGAAATTATCTGCGCCGCGTGGGATTAGCCGAGCGGTCTGTGGCGCTGCAGTCAAAACGTTCAAATGGCTCTGAGCACTATGCGACTTAATTCTGAGGTCATCAGTCGCCTAGAACTTAGAAGTGCTTAAACCTACCTAACCTAAGGACATCACACACATCCATGCCCGAGGCAGGATTCGAACCTGGGACCATACCGGTCGCACAGCTCCAGACTGTAGCGCCTAGAACCGCTCGGCCACCACGGCCGGCGCCTCCTGATAACTTAGGTTAAATAGTGTGTAAGCTTAGGTACAAGGCTGAGAATGTGCACAGAGCTAAAGGAAAATTGTGAAAGAGAAAGTGAGCACTTACTCAACAAAATTTCAACTTGTGATGAAACTTGGGTTCACTATTATGAGCCAGAATCAAAAAGACAAAGCATGGAGTGGAAGCACGCCAACTCACCTGTCAAGAAAAAATTAAATATCCAAGCATCAGCAGAAAAAGTCATACTGCGGTTGTTTAGGGAAGCTGAAGTTGTAGTATTTTGTGATTATTTCGAAGAGCAGAGTACAATGAACAACCAATACCTATCGGATTTCATTTTAAAGAAGGTGAAGCCAGTCATGAGAGAGAGACGTCGTGGATCTCAGAGAAGACGTGCCAGTAAGACAACGCACGTCCTCCTATTGCTCAACTAACCCGTGAAACCATCTACAAAATGGACTGGGAAGTACTGCCTCAACCCTGATTTAGCACATACTGATTCCCATTTCTTTGGTGCACTGAAGCAGGCATTAGGTGGGAAGAGGTTCCAGGACAACGAGGACGCGAAAAAGTTTGTGGAAAATTCCTTCAAACGTCAAGATAAAGAGCTCTTTGCAGTCGGAGTCCCCCCTGCAGGTTCAGGGGTAAGAATAGGTATTCCTGCCTGTCGTAAGAGGCGACTAAAAGGAGTTTCAACTGTTTCGGCCTTTCATCTGTTGGTCCCCATTAGGGTTTGACCTCTATTCTTACAAATTCCACAGAAGTACGAGCTTTTTGGGGAAGGACACCTTACGTGGTGCACTATAAATCGTCTGTGCCCTAAGACCTTGGCGCTCTTCATCGTCTTGGCGCCGTAACTGCTCCCACCATCCATCTTTTTAGGCATACACACCTAGTGGGTTGCGTAAGTTATACACTTAGTGCTTCACCATCTCCACCCACTATAATTATGGAAATCCCATGGCACCCAACATCCAGCACAGTAGCCATCCCATTGTGGTGGGATCGTCATGTACCCTCTAGGTTGTAGCCCCCTGACAACACAGGGATCGTACTGCCGATGCCTGAGCTGCCACCTCCTCACGTAAGCCAAGGAGTAGCTACCTGTCTCTCTGGGGCATCGGGACTCCCGGCAACGGCCATCCTGCCAGGTCGCATTTGCTGTGGCTGGGTGGCGCCCATGGGGAGAACCCCTGGTCGGAGTGGGTGGCATAGGGGAGGATGATCCGCACTGAAGTGGATGAAGTCTCAATCCGGTGGTCGAACGACCACCAACGTCTCTAAGCTCGGTAAAGTAGACTTTAACGCTGTGGCATACAACCCCAAATCGTTCCCTTCCCTAGCCACGCCCTGGGAGGGACGTAGGTCTGCGGACAGACAGGAGCTGTATTCACTGTGATACCTTGTGTGCAGCAGAATTGATGGGGATTCATTTTTGGGGACTAAGCCTCTGTTCTTTGTGACCTATCTTGAAGATAAGTTTGGGGAAGTGGCATCTCTTTCCAAAATGCGGAGTGGGGCCATTTTGATACAAGCAGCTTCATCTGCACAGTCAAGGGCATTACTCGCCTGTGAGAAGCTTGGCGACATACCCGTTACCGTCACTCCCCATAAGTCCTTAAATTTGGCCCAGGGGATTATTTTTCATGAAGATCTTCTGCTACAGTCTGATGACGAGAACCTTGCACGACGAGGTGTACACTTTGTCCGTCGTGATTTTAGGGGACCCAAGGATAATAGGACCACTACCGCTGCTTTCATCCTTGCCTTTGAGGGCGACTGCTTGCCCGAGAAGGTGAAGGTCATGATCTACCGGTGTGAGGTCAAGCTCTATGTCCCGCCCCCTATGCGATGCTTCCAGTGGTGGAATTCGGACACACGTCCTCCAGGTGAACTGCCAGCCCCACGTGATTGTAGACGACCTTCGCATCCTAATGCTCCATGTGCTCCGCCTCCCACCTGCGTTAACTGTGGGGAGCATCATTCTCCCTGCTCGCCAGACTGTGCAGTCTACAAACGAGAGCGGAAGATACAAGAAATTAAGACCCTGGACCGTTTAACCTACCAAGAGGCGAGGAACAAATTAGAACGGCTCAACCCCAATGTTGAGGAGTTATGCTACTGTAGCACTGCCGCCATCAGTTCCTGCAAAAACTCCTTTCACAGTTGGCCCAAAGAACAGTCACGTTACGCCTGCCCCACCACTGGTGGGGCCACTCTCTCTTCCACTACTCCCAAAACACCCAGTTTAGGAGCAGAGCGCTCCGAACAACTGGGGACGTCAGTCCCCACCTCTCAGCTAGAGACGCGACAGCCCTCTGTGGATCCTCAGCTGGAGAAGCGACAACCCTCTCCGGCCGCTCAGCCTGAGACGCAACAGCCTCCTCTGGCCTCACTTGCTCGGAAGGGGACCCTTGGGGGAGTCCCTTCCAAGGACTTCTCCAGTGTCTCACAAGACACTAGCCAGTGGCTGAAAAAGCCACCAGCTGCTAGTCGAAGGTCTCCACGCTCTTCTTCTGTTCCTGATAATGCGTCAGGAAAGCCTTCCCAGCATGCAAACCCTCCTCTCAAAGACAAGAGAGAGAAGAGGAAGCTATCCAAGAAGAATAAGAACCCAGTGGTTCCCGCACCACCGCTTCCTGTCAGCTCAGCCTCTGAGGATGAGGTCGAGCCCTTTGCATCCCCTGATGACCTGGATCTCGCCGTCTCCTCAGAAACGATGGACATAGTGACGCCCGTCACTCAGTCGGTTGCAGCATGTGATCCTTCGTGGATACAGGGGTTATTACTGCAATCGTAGCACTTACAATAGTGTGTCAGGTGGAGTCTGCGTGTATGTCCTTACCTATGTATATAGTGCTCCTGTGCCCCTTCAAACATCATTAGAAGCTGTGGCCGTCCATGTAAGGACTACCCTGGACATAACCGTCTGCAGTGTCTATCTCCCTCCAGGTGGTACAGTCTCCCTCACCGAATTGGCTGCACTTGTCGCCCAACTTCCCACGCATTTTCTTCTCCTGGGGGATTTTAACGCCCACAATCCCCTGTGGGGTGTTACGAAGATAACTGGCAGAGACAGAGGTGTCGAGAATCTCATCTCCCAACTCGACCTCTGCTTGTTTAAACACTGGCGCCGCCACACATTTCAGTGTGGCGCATGGCACGTTCTCGGCCATAGATCTGTTGTTGTGCTGCCCATGGCTTGTACCATCGGTCCACTGGAGAGTCCATGACGACTTGTGTGGTAGTGACCATTTTGCCATCTTCCTTTCACTACCCCAGCCTCGCTCCCATGAACGCTTCCCTAGATGAGCATTTAGCAAGACAAACTGGGAAACGTTCTCCTCTCCTGCCACTGTTGGATCTCTCCCCCACGGTACCATTGATGTGGCGGTTGAGACACTGACTGCAGCGATTGTTTCCGCTGCAGAACTTACCATTACTCGTTCGTTACGGTGCCCCCGGCGAAAGTCACTGCCTTGGTGGACTCTGGATGTCGCTGAAGCCATTAAAGAACGTCGGAGGGTTCTTCAACGATATAAGCGGCACCCGTCTTTGGAGAACCTCATTTTATTCAAACGTCTACGTGCTCAGGCACGGCGGTTCATCAAAAAGTGGAAACAGGAGTGCTGGGAGAGGTACGATTCTACCATTGGTTCCTGTACTTCACCCTCCCAGGTGTGGATGAAGATACGGGGCATCTGTGGATTGCAGCACTCTACAGGTGTCCCAGGGCTTACCATCCATTGGGCGCTATCCACCGATACCGATGCAATCGCCGAGCATTTCTCACAGCACTATGTTTGGGCCTTTGCGTCGGGGACTTACCCGCCCGCGTTTCGCGCACTAAAACGCCGGGAGGAAGGCAAACGGCTTTCTTTTGCTTATCGCCACCCTGAGGCGTATAACGCCCCATTTAATTTGTGGGAACTCCAAAGCGCCCTGGCACAGTCCGCCAATACAGCGGACTGTCAGCGATGTGTTCTTGCCATCTTCAACTGCATATGGCGCGATGGCGTCTTTCCGACACAGTGGCGAAAAAGTGCCATTATTCCGGTGCTGAAGCCTGGTAAGGAGTCGCTTAATGTGGATAGCCATCGGCCCATCAGCTTGACAAATACTCTGTGCAAGCTACTGGAACGTATGGTGAGTCGACGGCTGTATTGGCTGCTCGAGTCTCGGGGTCTTCTGGCTCCATGCCACAGTGGCTTCTGTCAGGGCCGTTCCACCGTCGATACTTTGGCCTATCTTGAGTCTGCAATTGGCACTGCTTTTTCCAGCCGCCAACACCTCGTCTCCGTCTTTTTCGACCTCTCCAGAGCATATGACATGACGTGGCGGCACCATATACTCGCCACGTTGCACGGGTGGGGTCTCCGGGCCTCTCTCCCAATTTTTATTCAGAATTTTTTATCTGTTCGGACATTCCGCGTTTTAATTGGCACATACCACAGTTCACTTCATATCCAGGAGAACGGTGTTCCACAGGGCTCTGTATTGAGCGTGCCCCTTTTTCTTGTGGCCATTGATGGCCTTGCAACAGCAGTAGGGTCCTCTGTCTCACCCACGTTATATGCTAACGATTTCTGCATCTTTTTCAGCTCTTGCACCATTAGTATTGCAGAACGTGGGTTGCAGGGAGCCATACGCAAGGCGCAGGCGTGGGCCCTAGCCCATGGGTTTCAATTTTATCCTGCGAAGATATGTGTTATGCACTTTTGTCGGCGTCGAACTGTCCATCCCCACCCTGAGCTCTATCTTCTTGACACTTACCATTTTCTGTGATTACTGTTCGATACCCGGCTTACTTGGCTCCCACATATTCGTCAGCTCAAGCGTCAGTGCTGGCAGCATCTGAATGCCCTCCGCTGCCTCAGCAACACCACTTGGGGTGCAGATCGTAAGACGCTGCTGCAGCTCTATAGAGTACTCGTGCTGTCCCGACTGGATTATGGGAGTGTGGCGTATGGCTCGGCCTCGCCCTCAGCGTTGCAGCTGCTGGATCCTGTTCACCACTGTGGGGTTCGACAGGCGACAGGAGCATTCCGCACCAGCCCTGTAAATAGCCTCCTTGCTGAGGCTGGGGTTCCTCCACTTCGCATTCAGCGTCAACAACTGTTAGCCAACTATGCTGCCCACATCCGTTGTTCGCCCGTCAACCTAACTACCGTCTCCTTTTCGCTAATGCGGCAGTCCATATCCCACACCGGCGGCCGCGATCAGGCCATACAATTGGAATCACTCCTTAGTGAACTCGAGTGTTTGCCTCTTCCATCTGCTTTTCACGTCCACCCACATACACCACCTTGGTGTACTGGTCGGCCGCAGCTTCGTCTGGACCTCTCACGATGGCGAAAAGATTCAGTTCCTCCTGCAGTCTTGCGCCGGCAATTTATTGCTCTCCTCGACGCATCCCGCGACTTGGAGGTTATCTACACAGACGGCTCGATGGTTGATGGCCGTGTGGGGTACTCTAATGCTTATGCGGACTATGTAGACCAGCGCTCCTCGCCGGAAGGCTGCAGTGTTTACACTGCAGACCTGACAGCCATTTTTCGTGCCCTTGAGCGTATTCGTACCAGCACTGGAGAGTCCTTCGTCATTTGCAGTGACTCTCTCAGTAGTCTGCAGGCTCTTGACCAGTGCTACCCACTCCATCCCATTGTTGGTGCCATCCAGGGGTCCATTGACGCTCTTTTACAGCGTGGACGTTCGGTGGTATTCATATGGACCCCTGGACGCATTGGGATAGCGGGAAACGCACTCGCCGACCAGTTAGCCAAAGAAGCTACCCGCAAACTGACGTTGGAGATCGGCCTCCCGACCACTGATCTCCGATCGGTGTTGCGCCGTCGGGTCTTTGGGATGTGGGGAGACGAATGGCGCACTCTGTCTGCACCCAGCAAGCTGCGGCGAGTAAAGGAGACGACGATTGTGTGGGGTTCCTCCATGCGGGCCTCTCGCAGGGATTCTGTTATTCTCTGTAGGCTCCGCATTGGTCATTCTTGGCTGACGCATGGTCATCTGCTGCGTCGTATGGATCCACCTCATTGTCGCTGTGGTGCGAACATGACGGTGGCCCATCTGTTGTTGGAATATCCTCTTTTAACCGCTCTCAGGCGAGCTTTTAATCTCCATTGTGATTTATCATCTCTTTTAGGTGACAATGTCTCTATGGCAGATCGGGGTTTAAGTTTTATTCGCGCAAGCGGCTTTTATAGATCCATTTAATTTTATTACGTCACCCTCTATTGAGCTGTATCTTTTAATTAGTTTTGTGTTGTAATTCTATTCCACCCTAATCTTTTAGGCTGGAGGTTTTAACGTGTTGCAGAGTGGCTGGCTCATCCTTTTATTTTCGTGATCAGCCAGCCACGATCCTCTGCTGTACAGTTTTAATTCTTTCTGCCTTTCTTCTCTATGTTGTTTTTGTTGCTGTGCTCCATTTTCCATATTGCTTCATTATTGACCTTGGGTATTTTCTTCCCCTGGAATTTTTCTCTTGTGTTTAGAATGACTGATGGATGGTTTCACTGTGCTCTCTGTGTTTATGAAACAAGGGACCGATGACCTATGCAGTTTGGTCCCTTTAATCTTCAAACCAACCAACCAACCAACCAGCAGCCGGAGTAAAAAAATTTGTAGCCAGTTAGAAGAAGTGCCTAAATGTTAAGGGGATTATGTTAAAAGTAGAAAAAATATTCTTTCGTAAAAATAAACGCTGTTTTCTCCAGACCAATTTGTCTTTTTAATTAATAAATGGCCCTCGTATATTCTCTTTAATTTTCACATTTCAACAAGTTTTGAAATGTTCATTTCTTAGCTATGCACTGACCCTGAACAGAGTCAGCACAGCTCCTAACACACCTGTTCCACAATTCTTTTTCTTTGCCTACTTCTCCATAGACTCGACATAAATCCTTAGTTTTTTTTACTACAAGTTGGCAGCGCATTCAGTGCGCCTGTATACTGGTTATCGCAATCATCAATATTATATAAAATGCTGGAAACAAGCGATACTTCTCATGACTGATGCGTCTCACTTACTTTAGGTTTTCTTTTTTCTCTTTTCGAGCTGCTCAGTAAGGCACACACACACACAGACAGATTCATCACTCTGGTTCTTCAACCCAGTCTGTTGTTTTTTCCATTTCGTATTTCCTCTTCACATCAACTTCTTCCAGCTTCTTGTTTCACGGTGATACGCACGTGTTCTCTTCAGCGCACCATTACCCCAGTCTGGCATTGCATACTAACGCTAACAGAATCACTTCATTAAACTGTTACCGTAAGGAAGCATATCCGTGGACTGATACAACGAATTACAGCTTTTAATAACATTTTAAATTAAAAGTAGCCAAGTAAGAACTAACTTGAAATAGGTCTGTTTTGTTTGCATTCTACAGCACAAATGGCGACTGTCTCCTTGCTCCTCTTTATTAACTACTGGAAACGGAAGAGGGTTATAGTAATCGGAAGTCGCCATGTTTACAGTAAGCTTCAAATACTGAAAGTGTACCATTACCTGCTGTGCACATTACTGAGCATGTACTACTAAGAGTCTCAAACAATTAAGTGCAGCTATTACTGCTCTTTGTGTAACTGCTATTCTCGGAAACAAACGCATTAACCTTGTGACACACCACTCAATAATGTATTATGAAATAATATTCTGTGGTAACTTACCACTTAGAAAGTATCCATTGCACAAAAGCGAAAGGTAGGAATAATAAGTGGTGCTCACCTACAGACGTCTTCAAGGACCTTGGTACTGAAACTACGTCGTCACCATAAGTATATTCGCTAATGAAATTCGTCATAAAGCATCCATCACAATTTGAGAGAAAAACTACCGTTATTATAAACTATCAAAGCTGTCAGTGGCTCAGAAAGGAGTTAAATATGCAGCAACAAAAGTCTTTGATCCTTTGCTCAGTAATATAAAATGTCTGACAGGTGGCAAAGTAAATTTAAGATCGAAACTAAAGTCGTTTCTCCGGGACAGCTCCTTCTATTCCATTGAGGAAATTCTGTTTAAAAACTGGTAGCCCGCAAAAATAAGAAAAAATTGACTTACTTTTAAGTGTAGTTGCTTTATCAGGATTAAAAAATCGTGTGTTCCTTAATTATAACACTAATCTTGTACACATATCCTGTAAACTAACTCGTTCCACGTTGATTTGATGAAACGACACAACTCTCCCCTGCGTCTTCTAGCTGCATTCCAGACGTCCTCTAGAGCTGACCTTATTGAGTGACCGGGATAGCAATCAAGGATCCGCATATTCCTCAGCAGGAATGTCTTGCATTATGCTGCTGCAGTATAGCATTGGATACCCTGGCCATGAAGTTTATGACAAGAGGGGTTAGCATAATTGCTAAATACTGGCGATCGTTCAGCGTCCCTTGAGCAATTATCAAATCAGTCCTGTTGTCACATCCAATTCTTCTTCACACCGTGATTCCAGAAGTTGGAGAGGTAATTTGTTTCGAGAATCACTACTTTCAGTGACCTATCACCAGCTCGCCTATGGACACACTGTCGTCGATACAGTAGTAAGCAGTTGTAGTAGTTTTATTCATCCACAGATCACTTTCACAAGGTTATTGGACAGGTCGTGATAATACAATTTAAGAACAATAGATGTAATTCGTACGTTTTGGAATTTAAATACTTATGTGTTAAGTTTGGCAAGGATGGGACGGATAGTCGGCTGTGATCTTATACTACGAACCATCCCTGCATTTGCCTGAAGTAATTCAGTGAAACCACGGAAAACGTAAATCAGGATGACCGGGTGAAGAGTGAAGCCTCCACCGTCCCGAATACAAGGCCAGTCTGTTTGAAACAGTACTTCTTATCCCTAGTGCGCAACACTAATTTCCAAAAAAAGTTGTTTGATAATGTAAAAGAGTAGTGCTATATTGTTCATTCATTTCTCACTTCCAGCCCCTGCTCACATTACACACAGATTATTTCATAACGTAACACTACGCACAAAAATCAGATGATATCAGGACCATGGGTTTCATGTTGTGTACTGCAACTCCCGATTTGTTAGCCTGAAAATCTGGTTCGACATCTCTCTGTATCGAACGAGATGTTGAGCTCAGAAACAGTATAAGGTGCTAGTATTATAAATTGCATAGCTTTGGGGGTAGGTTTTCCCACAAAAAAGGAACAAGAAACATAGTGTGAAAGTTCCGTGAAATGTTAGGTGTTTTCTTATTACTTGTTTGTATTAGGTTACTTTACCTGTTTGTATTACTTTTTTTTACCAAGCTCTTGCTTCTTGTTATCTACGTATTCCTTCACTGTCGCTTAACAGACTTTTAATAGAATTTTTGAATGAGGTTGGTTTAGTGACCTTTTTAATCCCATTAGGGCAATTTATTGTAGAGTTTTACTTCTTAATAAGAATGCTATTTTGAGTTTTATGTTTATTCTTTCTTGGTTCGGTCTTTCTTGGTTTATTCTTTCTGGCTCAGTCGAAATCCTGCTCCATGGTTATGGACTGGCAATAAACGCTCACATTGGTAGTTCTAAGTTCTAGGCGACTAATGACCTCAGAAGTTAAGTCGCATAGTGCTCAGAGCCATTTGAACCATATTTTTCTTTACGTTCAATGTAATTTTATTACATACTGACCAATTGTAAACTTTCTAGAGGGTTTCATTTGCTTACTCTGCAAGGATTTCTCTTGTGTTCTCAGTGACTGTAATGCTGCTGTCATCAACAAAGAAATTTTTTTGGGAACATTATTGAAGTACATCAGGAACGATATTAGTCCTAATATACTACCCCGAGGAACTTCTATGTTTATGTACTCTGTTTCCGGTAATTGTTTTACTGAAAGTTTAACTCACTTGAGGTATGCATTACCTCTACTAGTCTACCAGTCATTAGCTGCACCTCTTATTCCTAATGCTTCTAGCTGGTTTGATAGTATCTTGTGGTCAGCAGTAACAAAAGCCTTACAAAGATCTAAAAATATGCCTGTAACACACTCATCTGTGGCATCAGTTCTGCTATGACGGTTCTGTACTTCTACCACTTCAGAAAACTGAGATTTACTGGAAAGGTTGCATTTGTTCAAGTAACTCATTAATCTGTTTTTCATACTTGATTCTATTATTTTTCAGAGTATTGACAATCGGGAAATGGGCTGTTAGTTTTTTATGTCCTCGGCATTAGATTTCTTTAACAGAAATACGTTTCTTGACTGTTTTAAATTCTCTGGAAATTCCCTGATGTGAATGATTCATTTATTACTTTTGTTAAAGGAGCTTGTATACTATATGTGCAGTCTTTCACCATAAACATTGATTCTTCGCCTAATCTCACTGACTGTTTATTTTTCAGGTTTTGTTCAGTTTTATAGATTTCATGTTCTGTGGTTGGTAGTTACATTATTGAACGTTGTGCATAATTATCCCTTATCGGTATGCTATTATGACTTGGTTCGTCTCTCCCTGGTTCCTTTTTAATGACATGCCAGACTGCTTTACTTTTCCCACAGCATTGTACTATGATTTTGTCATTAAAGGATTTTTGAAGCAATCGGCATCTTCCTATGAATTTTTTTATAGTTATGATAGGAATTTAAGAACTTTGATTCACTGTGAACCTTTTTCAAAGAACTGAGGTACTGAAGTGTTTGGGAAGCGTCTCTAATACCTGCTATTATTCAACTGATTTTGTGGGACATTGATACTGATGTGGACACTTTTGAAAATGTTCTTTCAAAGTTCAGTTTAAATATGTTGAGAATTTATAGAAATTCACATTTACATTGGTTTCTTTATACACTTAATTCCAAGTCTGGTTTGTTAGTTCTCTTGAAAATCGTATGTGTTGACTTCTGATGCATGTCTTTTGCAGCCTGGAGTTTACGAATTTTTCCATATCCTATTTTACTGTTATTATTCGGTACAAATGGTCTGAGGCTCCAAGACCTTTTAAAGCTACATCACAATCCTTCCTGTCAATCTTCGTGGGCACATTGTTGATTACTAATTCAGTCAACATAGTAACTCGTGTCTCAGTATTGACCAACAGGAACATGCCAGAACTCTGAAGGATATTTATGACAATGCTACCTGTTTCATTTGTGACACTTCTCTGTTACTTTGTGTCTCAACGTAAAATTATGTTGAATTTTGTCGTTGAAACTTTAGTTGTTTTTACTTACTGTACTACGGTCATGTGTCGGTTTAAATATTGTTTTAAAGCAGTTTTCCAGTTTAAAGCCTATAAAGCCCGTTTCTTAAAGTCTATTATTTAACTCTACAAAGTTTTTCTAAACAATTTATGATTTAATGAATAACGTGGTGAAGGTGTCTTGCTATTGTAACTGATGCTGTGCCGATCGGAAGGCCATGCCTGATGTTGGAGGTAACAAACACACAGTTACCGTGAAGGCTACCTACAACTAGAACGCCACAGAGGTATGGGCTGCAACAGCAGGGACACGTCAGAGGTGTCTGTCGAACAGTAGAGTGAACATCCCTCATGCCACGAAGGACAGTTGCGACCAATGGTCGGCTACGCATCATCATGTCAGAAGACTTGTCAAAAAGGGAAGTTGTTCGGCGTGTGCACAGAGGTCAAAGTGATGCTGTGCGGACTTGGAACAACTTCCAATTGACAGGCAGTGTTGAGAGCTTACACAGGCCGTCCACATTGGAGTGGTGCACGGGTAATCGATATCTATGAAACTTTTGAGCCAAAGGAAGCCTGAACTGAGTGCTCTGGAGCTGGATTCGGCATTCGAAGAACCCGCTGGGCGTCACGTGTCACGTCAGACCGTTGAGAGACAACCTCACGGTGCGAATCTCCATTCCTGACGACTATTGCGAGCACCTCGTCGTCCACCATAACACTACGGATTCTGTTGCAAATGGGAGAGAAATCGTGTAGAATGGACCCCCCCCCCCCAGAACTGGGCACGGGTACTCGAATCTGTTGGCACCCTGGCAATTGCAGTCGACTTGTTTGGAGACAACCCGGTAATATCGAACGCCCCAACACCGAGTTACTCATATGCAACAAAGTGGTGGTGGTGCACTGATGTCCTGGGGTGGCACTACATGGGGCCACCGTACACCTGTCGTGGTTGATGAGGGCAATGTCACTGCTCTACGATACTGGGCGAGGCTCTGCAGCAACAGTTGGACCGTATCTCCAACATTTGGTGACAATTTCATCTTGCTCGAATTTTAACAGCATGGTAGTGGTCAGTACAACAGAATTACCGTAATGGGTGAGCTCCCTGTACCCCACACACGAATGCAGTCTAACATGTGTGGAGCGATGGAAATGAGCTATTTTTGAAGGCGACAACGATCATGTAATCTGCCCGACGTACACAGAACTGCCATTGCAGAGTGCGACAATGTGGGCCGCAGCCTGAATGATGATGTCACCGATGGTATGCTACGTAATCAAGCCTGCGTTCGAGCAGGGGGCCGTTCCACCACGTAATGACGTTGCTGAGGGATGCTGTAAAAATGCCCACTGGGCAACAGACGTTTCTCTTTGCGATTTTGTAATCTGAACACACTGCAAATCGATATACGAGTATACGCACGCATCAGAGCCAGATTTTGTTTTCTTTGTATAAATTTCGAAATAAAGGGGTGGTGCAAAACTTTTGTTTATGTATATAGTTAAGATAATCAACACAATTTGTTAACCTCGTTCCTGAATCTGAGGTTCATGTTAACGGCTCTACTTTTAGCATCTACATAACTTAGTTGTCTTACAAGTTCACTGTCAGCATTCAGTGGTGCTAAAACTTTGAGCCTTCTTCTAATAGGAAGATCGAAGACTAGGGAATCGTTTTTTATCTTCAGTTTTAGAAACGAAGTTTTTTCACTTGTGTTTGTGATCATAAGAGACGAGTATATTCTTACAGCGACCTCGACATTGCGGACACAATGTTTGACTGAAATGATGATTAAATGAAGACCCTAAGCTGTCGACAGGCGTTGATATACATCAATGGGAACAGTTGGAAATGTATGCCCCGACCGGGACTCGAACACGGAACCTCCTGCTTACATGGCAGACGCTCTGTCCATCTGAGCTACCGAGGACACAGAGGATAGTGCGACTACTGGGATTTATGCGTTGCACGCAGCCTGTGAGACCCACATTCCCAACTTAATGTCCACACACTCATTACTCGCGGCACACAATCTTACCGAGTCCTGTAAGAGTTGGGGCAATGCGTGTGCATCCAGCACAGAGAAAGAAGGTCAATGGCCGGTTAGCCTTAACTATATAAAGATGGCATCTGTTCTGTAGGACATGTCCGAAAGAACAGATACGATCTTCATACAGTGTTTGATGTCTCTGAGGCCCGGTTATGGAGCTCTATTCCTGTTGTTTTGGTTTGTAATGATGTGGTGGTGGTGACAGCGCTCAGCAGCAAGTTCGTTAGTGCCTCTACTGTAATGTAATGAGCTGAGTGCGAATAAAGGTTGCAAAGTTAAAATTAGTGCATGCACGGGCGCGCGCGCTCACACACGCAAACACACACACACACACACACACACAACAGTAATAGCGAGTGAACATTCAGTTCTGAGGTCCCCTTGGAGGCTGTAGTCCACGTATTTACGTCAGGGTCCTCTTGAATGACGCGCAGTGACTCAGCGGGTGATACGAGGGTTACCCAGAAAGTAATGCACCGCACTCTTTTTCTCAGCCGAAAACAATGCTACGAATGCGAAACGTTGCGTTCTTACGTATGTATTATTTGGAGCCTGATCAGCGGTTTCTGTCACTTCCGACAGATAGCGTAGCTGCAGTACAGTTTCAAAATGGCGTACTTTAGATTCAATGTGCCATTATTGAATTTCTCACCGCAGAGAAAGAAACTGTGGGAAATATTCACAAACGCTTGTGCAAAGTATATGGAGCATCTGCTGTCGGCAGAAGTACAGTTAGTCACTGGGCACGGAGGGTGAGGTCATCAGAAGGCGATTCGGCAGAGCTCCACAATTTGCAGCGGTCGGGAAGACCATCCACGGGTGTCACACCTGACATGGTGCAGCGAGCTGATGTTGCCATTCACGAGGAGACACGCATTACGACTCGGCGCTGCATCTGTCAGTCAGCAAAGGAAGTGTGGATGCAATCATCCGCACTCTTGGGTATTCACAGGCGTTTGCAAGATGGGTCCTGCGATGTCTAAGAGTGGATCACAAATCTCATAGAAAAAACATCTGTCTTGATCTGTTGCAACGTTTTCAAGCTGAGGGGGAGGCCTTCTTGTCCAGGTTTATGACAGGTGATGAAAGCTGGGTTCATCATTTTGAGCCTGAAACAAAAAGACATTCGACGGAATGGTGCCATTCCCACTCCCCTCAGAAGAGAAAATTCAAAGGAACTTCTTCCGCCAGTAAGGTCATGCGTGATCACCGTGTTCTGGCACTGTGAAGGTGTGATTTTCCTGATGTGATGCCAAGAGGCGGTACCATTATTTCATAACCGTATGTCAACACATTAACGAAACTCAAGACGCGCTTACGGCAACTACGGCGCCGCAGCAAACCAGGAGACGTTTTGCTGCAACACGATAACGCTCGGCTCCACACAAGTCTGAGGACTGCTGTACACATCCCAAAACAGGGTTGGACAGTGTTGCGCCGTCCACCCTACTGCACATACCTAGCCCCTCGGACTTCCGCTTGTTCGGGACATTAAAGAATGCCATTCGTGGAAGACATTTTGAGAACTATGAGGAGGTAGTTTACGCAGTGAAGCACTGGTTCCGCCACTAGGACAGGGATTGATACCGACAGGGCAAACAGCCTGGTTCGCGCTGGAGGAATGCCACAGAACGGGATCGAGATTACGTGGAAAACTGAGTGCGTAAATAAAACACCATTCTTTCGTGTGTGTAATTCTCATTAGTTCAATAAAGAATTGTTGAAGAAAAAAATGCGGTGCTTTACTCTTTGGGCAACCCTCGTATTATTATCCGGCGAATTGCCATGGGCAAGTTGCACTTTCACCGACAAGCGACGTGTCTAGGGGTATGATTCAACTTTTCTTTGTGCCTAGTTCTCGCGTTTGCTGTGCAAACAATTATCACCTGGCTCACTGGTATTTTCCAGAGGCGTTCGCGAGGGCGTATGATGAGTTCGGCCGTCTGGACATCGTCATCAACAACGCTGGCATACTGAACGACGCCCAATGGGAACTGCAGATTGACATAAACGTGGTGAGTCTCACTACACTTACCTGACTTGCTCAAGAAATTCTTTTCTTACCCCCTGTCCTTACAGCCGTCGGACGGAACTGCCCAGCATACGGAGAGATCCAAGGTGCTCCCTCCCTACTGGCTACCAGGACACGAGATAATGCAGCGAAACGAACCTGCTGATGCAGCCGAAAAAAGAAGGGCTGCAAGAAGCTTCGGACGCTGAAATACATTATGTGATCAAAAGTATCCGAACACCTGGCTGAAAATGAATTACATGTTAGTGGCGACCTCCATCGATAATGCAGGAATCCAATATGGCGTTGGCTCACCCTTAGCCTTGATGACAGCTTCCACTCTCGCAAGCATACGTTAGCCATTGGGGAATGGCAGCCCAATCTTCACGGGGTGCTGGACTGAGGAGAGGTATCGATGCCGGTCGTTGAGGCCTGGTACGAAGTCGACGTTCCAAAACATCCCAAAGGTGTTGTATAGGATTCAGGTCTGGATCTGCGCAGGACTGTCCATTACAGGGATGTTATTGTCGTGTAACCACTCCTCCACAGGCCGTACATTTTGAATGGCTGCTCGATCGTACTGAAAGATGCAATCGTCATCCCCGAATTGCTCTTCAACATTGGGAAGCAAGAAGGTGGCTAAAACATCAATGTACGCGGCTTACACCAAACGAAGCGTCATTGGGCATTTACCGGCTTGATGTGTGGCGTATGAGCATCCGCTCTACCATGAAATCCAAATTATCTAAAATTGTTCAAAAGATTCAAATGGCTCTGTGCACTATGGGACTTAACACCTGAGGACATCAGTCCCCTAGAACTTGGAACTGCTTGAACCTAACTAACCTAAGGACATCACACACTTCCATGCCCGAGGCAGGATTCGATTCTGCGACCGTAGTGGTCGCACGATTCCAGACTGAAGCGCGTAGAACCGCTCGCCCACACTGGCCGACCCAATTTTCTCACCTCCCGCCTAACTGTCATAGTACTTGCAGTGGATCCAGATGCAGTGGCGAATTCCTGTGTGATTGTCTGGATAGATATCTGCCTATTACACATGACTTCCCTCTTCAATTGTCAGCAGACTCTGTCAGTCAACAGATGATGTCGGCCTATACGCTTTTGTGCTGTACGTGTCCCTTGACGTTTCCACTTCAGCACCACATCAGAAACAGAGGACCATGGGATGTTTAGGAGGGGTGTCAAAATGTCGCGTGCGGTTGTATGACACAAGTGACACCCAATCACCTGATCACATTCAAAGTCTGAGTCCCGCAGAGCGCCCCATTTTGCTCTCTCTCTATGTCTAATGACTACTGAGGTTGCTGATATGGAGTACCTGGCAGTAGGTGACAGCACAATGAACCTAATTCGAAAAACGTATGTTTTCGGGGGTGTCCGGATACTTTTGATCAGATAGTGTATGTAGTGTGACCGCTGCTTGCTTACTTCCTGCCACTACGAACAGAAGAAATATACTTTACACTGTTAAGAATGTGTCAGTGTCCACTGAAACAAGGTTTTACCCTACAGCGGGAGGATTCACCAGTTTGTGGAATGCGTGGAACGGACGTGCAGACGCACTATATTTCAACTGACAGTATTTTATTTCCCAATCGAAGGCCTGGTCTGTGCCTTCAATGGCGCCTGTCCACTATTTTAAGTGACACTAAGGCAAGCTGTTCAAAGGTTTTGCATATCGTCCGGCTTCTCCCGCTAAATGCTATGAGGGAGAATTCACCGTGTTACGGAGCAACTGGGTCATCCGTTATTATTATACAGGATGAGTTAGGAGGAAAGGCACATGCTTTGAGGGGTGATAATATCAGTGATTCTGAACAAAAAAATCTTCATATGTACGTCTGTCCTATTCCGAATGGTTTCCGGGATAGAAGACATTTAATATCACTTCTGTACGTTTTCCATGAATAACTCGAAAACCGCACCCTCCAGCGAAACGTGTCGCAGTACAAAATTAAAGTACATTAAATTTCCTGCAAAAAAGGTTCTGTTCTTTTTTTCTCTAGAACTAATGGTTTGTGCAAATAGAGCACCAGAATGTTGGAAAACTAGCTTGATGCGCATGCACTTTGGCTTACGTAGTTTTTGTAGGCCAATTTGAGGTAGTTTTCCGACTTATAGACCACAAGTGTCCCGTATCAAACTGTTCATCTCAACTTCCTACCTGAATATGCTACCCGAAATTGGGTTACAATATCTACGTAAGCTACAGCGCATGCGCATCAAGCTAGTTTTTCAACATTGTGGCGCTCTATTCGCACAAACCATAAGTTCTACGGAAAAAATGAATAAGACCTTTTTTTAGGACCTTTTATATAGTTTAATTTTGTACTGCAACACGTTTCCGGTGGAGGGTGCGGTTTACGAGTTATTAAAGAAAAACGTACAATGCGTTCTATCTCTGAAACCATTCGGAATAGGACATACGTCCATATGATGGTTTTTGTTCAGAATCACTAATACTGTTGTTGTTGTTGTTGCGGTCTTCAGTCCTGAGACTGCTTTGATGCAGCTCTCCATGCCACTCTATCCTGTGCAAGCCCCTTCATCTCCCAGTACCTACTGCAACCTACATCCTTTTGAATCTGCTTAGTGTATTCATCTCTTGGTCTCCCTCTACGATTTTTACCCTCCACGCTGCCCTCCAATACTAAATTGGTGATCCCTTGATGCCTCAGAACATGTCCTACCAACCGATCCCTTCTTCTCGTCAAGTCGTGCCGCTACCGTAGGTGCAACCACAACGGAGGGGTATCTGTTGAGAGACCAGACAAACATCTGGTTCCTGAAGAGGGGCAGCAGCCTTTTCAGTAGTTGCTCTACTGTATGATTAAATGATGATGGTGTCCTCTTGGGTAAAATATTCCGGAGGTAAAATAGTCAAACATTCGGATCTCCGGGCTGGGACTACTCAGGAGAACGTCGTTATCAGGAGACAGAAAACTGGCGTTCTACGGATCGGAGCGTGGAATGTCAGATCCCTTAATCGGGCAGGTAGGTTAGAAAATTTTAAAAGGGAAATGGATATGTTAAAGTTAGATATAGTGGGAATTAGTGAAGTTCGGTGGCAGGAGGAACAAGACTTTTGGTCAGATGAATACAGGGTTATAAATACAAAATCAAATAGGGGTAATGTAGGAGTAGGTTTAATAATGAATAAAAAAATAGGAGTGCGGGTAAGCTACTACAAACAGCACAGTGAACGCATTATTGTGGCCAAGATAGATAAGAAGCCCATGCCTACTACAGTAGTACAAGTTTATATGCCAACTAGCTCTGCAGATGATGAAGAAATTGATGAAATGTATGATGAGATAAAAGAAATTATTCAGGTAGTGAAGGGAGACGAAAATTTAATAGTCATGGGTGACTAGAATTCGTCAGTAGGAAAAGGGAGAGAAGGAAACATAGTAGATGATTATAGATTGGGGCTAAGAAATGAAAGAGAAAACCGTCTGGTAGAATTTTCACAGAGCATAACTTAATCATAGCTAACACTTCGTTCAAGAATCATAAAAGAAGGTTGTATACATGGAAGAATCCTAGAGATACTAAAAGGTATCAGATAGATTATATAATGGTAAGACAGAGATTTAGTAATCGGGTTTTAAATGGTAGGACATTTCCAGAGGCAGATGTGGACTCTGGCCACAATCTATTGGTTATGAACTGTAGGTTAAAACTGAAGAAACTGCAAAAAGGTGGGAATTTAAGGCCATGGGATCTGGATAAGCTGAAAGAACCAGAGGTTGTACAGAGTTTCAAGGAGTGCACAAGGGAACAATTGACTGGAATGGGGGAAAGAAATACAGTAGAAGAAGAATGGGTAGCTCTGAGGGATGAAGTAGTGAAGGCAGCAGATGATAAAGTAGGTAAAAAGACGAGGGCAAGTAGAAATCCTTGGGTAACAGAAGAAATATTGAATTTAATTGATGAAAGGAGAAAATATAAAAATGCAGTAAATGCAGCAGGCAAAAAGGAATACAAACGCCTCAAAAATGAGAACGACAGGAAGTGCAAAATGGCTAAGCAGGGATGGCTAGAGGACAAATGTAAGGATGTAGAGGCTTATCTCACTAGGGGTAAGATAGATACTGCCTACAGCAAAATTAAAGAGACCTTTGGAGATAAGAGAACCACTTGTATGAATATCAAGAGCTCAGATGGCAACCCAGTTCTAAGCAAAGAAGGGAAGGCAGAAAGGTGGAAGGAGTATATAGAGGGTCTACACAAAGGCGATGTACTTGAGGACAATATTATGGAAATGGAAGAGGATGCAGATGAAGACGAAATGGGAGATAAGATACTGCGTGAAGAGTTTGACAGAGCAATGAAAGACCTGAGTCGAAACAAGGCCCCCGGAGTAGACAACATTCCATTAGAACTACTGACGGCCTTGGGAGAGCCAGTCATGACAAAACGCTACCAGCTGGTGAGCAAGATATATGAGACAGGCGAAATACCCTCAGACTTCAAGAAGAATATAATAATTCCAATCCCAAAGAAAGCAGGTGCTGACAGATGTGAAAATTACCGAACTATCAGTTTAATAAGTCACAGCTGCAAAATACTAACTCGAATTCTTTACAGACGAATGGAAAAACTAGTAGAAGCCGACCTCGGGAAGATCAGTTTGGATTCCGTAGAAATTTTGGAACACGTGAGGCAATACTGACCTTACGACTTATCTTGGAAAAAAAGATTAAGAAAAGGCAAACCTACGTTTCTAGCATTTGTTGACTGGAATACTCTCTTTCAAATTCTAAAGGTGGCAGGGGTAAAATACAGAGAGCGAAATGCTATTTACAATTTGTACAGAAACCAGATGGCAGTTATTAGAGTCGAGGGGCATCAAAGGGAAGCAGTGGTTGGGAAAGGAGTGAGACAGATTGTAGCCTCTCCCAGATGTTATTCAATCTGTATATTGAGCAAGCATTACAGGAAACAAAAGAAAAATTCGGAGTAGGTATTAAAATTCATGGAAAAGAAGTAAAAACTTTGAGGTTCGCCGATGACATTGTAATTCTGCCAGAGACGGCAAAGGACTTGGAAGAGCAGTTGAACGGAATGGACAGTGTCTTGAAAGGAGGATATAAGATGAACATCAACAAAAACAAAACGAGAATAATGGAATGTAGTCGAATTAAGTTGGGTGATGCTGAGGGAATTAGATTAGGAAATGAGACACTTAAAGTAGTAAAGGAGTTTTGCTATTTGGGGAGCAAAATAACTGATGATGGTCGAAGTAGAGAGGATATAAAATGTAGACTGGCAATGGCAAGGAAAGCGTTTCTGAAGAAGAGAAATTTGTTAACATCGAGTATTGATTTAAGTGTCAGGAAGTCGTTTCTGAAGGTATTTGTATGGAGTGTAGCCATGTATGGAAGTGAAACATGGACGATAAATAGTTTAAACAAGAAGAGAATAGAAGGTTTCGAAATGTGGTGCTACAGAAGAATGTTGAAGATTAGATGGATAGATCATATAACTACTGAGGGGGTACTGAATAGGATTGGGGAGAAGAGAAGTTTGTGGCACAACTTGACCAGAAGAAGGGATCGGTTGGTAGGACATGTTCTGAGGCATCAAGGGATCACCAATTTAGTATTGGAGGGCAGCGTGAATGGTAAAAATCGTAGAAGGAGACCAAGAGATGAATACACTAAGCAGATACAGAAGGATGTAGGTTGCAGTAGGTACTGGGAGATGAAGAAGCTTGTTCAGGATAGAGTGGCATGGAGAGTTGAATCAAACCAGTCTCAGGACTGAAGACCACAACAACAACAACAACACCCATCTAATCTTTAGCATTCTTCTGTAGCACCACATTTCGAAAGCTTCTATTCTCGTCTTGTCCGAACTATTTATCGTCCATGTTTCACTTCCGTACATGGCTACACTCCATACGAACACTTTCAGAAATGACTTCCTGACACTTAAATCTATACTCGATGTTAACAAATTTCTCTTCTTCAGAAACGCTTTCCTTGCCATTGCCAGTCTACATTTTATATTCTCTCAACATTGTCAAAAGCTTTCCCTAAGTCTACAAATGCTAGCAACGTAGGTTTGCCTTTTCTTAATCTTTCTTCTAAGATAAGTCGTAAGGTCAGTATTGCCTCACGTGTTCCAATATTTCTACGGAATCCAAACTGATCTTCCTCGAGGTCGGCTTCTACTAGTTTTTCCATTCGTCTGTAAAGAATTCGAGTTAGTATTTTGCAGCTGTGGCTTATTAAAGTGATTGTTCTGTAATTTTCACATCTGTCAAAACCTGCTTTATTTGGGATTGGAATTATTATATTCTTCTTGAAGTCTGAGGGTATTTCGCCTGTTTCATACATCTTGCTCACCAGATGGTATAGTTTTGTCAGGACTGGCTCTCCCAAGGCCGTCAGTAGTTCCAATGGAATGTTGTCTATTCCGGGGGCCTTGTTTCGACTCAGGTCTTTCAGTGCTCTGTCAAACTCTTCACGCAGTATCGTATCTCCCATTTCATCTTCATCTACATCCTCTTCCATTTCCATAATATTGTCCTCAAGTACATCGCCGTTGTATAGACCTTCTATATACTCCTTCCACCTTTCTGCCTTCCTTTCTTTGCTTAGAACTGGGTTGCCATCTGAGCTCTTGATATTCATACAAGTGGTTCTCTTATCTCCAAAGGTCTCTTTAATTTTGCTGTAGGCAGTATCTATCTTACCCCTAGTGAGATAAGCATCTACATCCTTACATTTGTCCTCTAGCCATCCCTGTTTAGCCATTTTGCACTTCCTGTCGATCTCATTTTTGAGACGTTTGTATTCCTTTTTGCCTGCTTCATTTACTGCATTTTTATATTTTCTCCTTTCATCAATTAAATTCAATATTTCTTCAGTTACCTAAGGATTTCTAGCAGCCCTCGTCTTTGTACCTACTTTATCCTCTGCTGCCTTCACTACTACATCCCTCAGAGCTACCCATTCTTCTTCTACTGTATTTCTTTCCCCTATTCCTGTCAATTGTTCTCTAGTGCTCTCCCTGAAACTCTGTACAATCTCTGGTTCTTTCAGTTTATCCAGGTCCCATCTCCTTAAATTCCCACCAATTTGCAGTTTCTTCAGTTTTAATCTACAGTTCATCACCAATAGATTGTCGTCAGAGTCCACATCTGCCCCTGGAAATGTCTTACAATTTAAAACCTGGTTCCTAAATCTCTGTCTTACCATTATATAATCTATCTGATACCTTTTAGTATCTCCAGGATTCTTCCATGTATACAACCTTCTTTCATGGTTCTTAAACGAAGTGTTAGCTATGATTAAGTTGTGCTCTGTGCAAAATTGTACCAGGCGGCTTCCTCTTTCATTTCTTAGCCCCAATCCATATTCACCTACTACATTTCCTTCTCTCCCTTTTCCTACTACTGAATTCCAATCACCCATGACTATTAAAATTTCATCACCCTTCACTATCTGAATAATTTCTTTTATTTCATCATACATTTCTTCAATTTCTTCGTCATCTGCAGAGCTAGTTGGCATATAAACTTGTACTACTGTAGTAGGTGTGGGCTTCTTATCTATCTTGGCCACAATAATGCACCCGCATTCCTATTTTCCTATTCATTATTAAACCTACTCCTGCATTACCCCTATTTGATTGTGTGTTTATAACCCTGTAGTCACCTGACCAGAAGTCTTGTTCCTCCTGCCACCGAACTTCACTACTTCCCACTATATCTAACTTTAACCTATCTATTTCCCTTTTTTAAATTTTCTAACCTACCTTCCCGATTACTGGATCTGACATTCCACGCCCCGATCCGTAGAACGCCAGTTTTCGTTATGCTGATAACGACATCCTCTTGAGTAGTCCCCGCCCGGAGATCCGAATGGGGGACTATTTTACCTCCGGAATATTTTACCCAAGAGGACGCCATCATCATTTAATCATACAGTAAAGCTGCATGCACTCGGGAAAAATTACGGCCTCAGTTTCCCCTTGCTTTCAGGCGTTCGCAGTACCAGCACAGCAAGGCCGTTGTGGTTATTTTTACAAGGCCAGATCAGTCAATCATCCAGACTGTTGCCCCTGCAACTACTGAAAAGGCTGCTGCCCCTCTTCAGGAACCACACGTTTGCTGGACTCTCAACAAATACCGCTCCGTTGTGGTTGAACCTACGGTACGGCTATATGTATCGCTGAGGCACGCAAGCCTTCCCACCAACGGCAAGGTCCACGGTTCATGGAGGGGAGGCAAATCACTAATACTATGACCCTTCAAAGCATGTACCTTTCGTCCTGACTCACTCTGTATCTAAAGCCAGCTGCATTTTCCCGCTGCTCTATCAGCAGTTATTGTGCATTGTTTTTATCTGTTGTTAGTGTCATTGTTAGTCATGGCCTTCTTTTGGTGAGTATTGTATTTTTAAATGCTTTTCAATGTATTCTTGTGTTGTTCCTGTTCGGTTTTGTAGAAATTTGTAGGTTTCATCAATGTTAAGTGAACTCGCCTCGAACTAATAAAGGGCACTGGTGGTATAGTGTCCAGGAGCCGCCTATGGACGGCGCAGCAGGTAGAATGGGATACGACCATACGAGTGCTGTTCCCAGGCTGGGGGTCGTCTTGACGGCGTTGGTGCCAGTGGCGTGTGTCTTTAGCACTGTGTCTGCGCCTGTGCCTCGTCTGATTGTTTATACGTAATATTTCAGCTTCATCTCGTCCCATGTAGTACTCCGAAGATTCCGTGGCATACGGAGACGAGTAAAATACTTTCAAGGACAGCTGACGGCGAAAGAATTCTGTCAGAAGCAGGCTAAGGAACTCCTCTGGCCTCTTCTGATGACCGTCCTGTCAGCTGGCCGAGCCTACAACATTAAGGCTCTACAAGTGAGAGGGGTATCCGTACTATGTGATACCGAATAATAATCTGAAACATTTGTCTCAGTGTGCTGAGGTCATCTAAGTAAGATGTTTTGAATGACGTCACTATGCCTTCCTCCAGTAAAAATTTAAAAATAGTTTAGCAAGGGAGGATATAAAAATTAAAGTACTGGTGTTCTGAAGCTATCGTATGCTACTAAAACACCAAAATGCCATTGGCTGACCTCTCTGTGCTGATATAAAGATGACAACAGAGAATGATCCAATATTCATCAGCCGTTTGACATCCACTGTCCTTCCCACATTTTTCTATGTGTAATTTCACAGTGCTCACTTATTTTTGCATATAGCCGCTTTCCTCTTATGCACATTACAGTACTCACTTGCATAGACAGCCACATTGCTCTCTGAGACGTGACGTCACAGTGTTCCCTTACTTGTATATTCAGCCACGTTGGTCTTTTAAATGATATGTTGCAGTGCTGACTTACTTGTGTACAAAGCAGCGTTGCTCGTTTAGATGTTACGTTACACTGCTTAGTTATGCGTATGGACAGCTCCATTGCTCTATTTGACTTTACGTTATAGCAGTAATTTACTTGTGTACAAAGCTGTGATGCTATTTTAGACATGTTACAAGACTGATCACTTTTTAGTTATGTACATCCACATTGCTCTTCCAGATGTTACATTCAGTAAAACACACACACAGACACACACACACACACACACACACACACACACACACACACACACATTCTCTATTGTGGACCCTGTTTGGGTGGAGAGCAACCTGAAAGTTTGAAATATGAGTATGAATATATTGGTACATAGCAAATTACTCTGGGAACATAAAACTCTTGATTCATTAGTCACACAGTGAAATAACGAAAGAAGAATTTCCTTTACCTTTTGTTTTATTTTCAGCACATAAATTACACAGGCCAACGAAGGAAAAAACTTTTTTGCTGAAACGACGTTATTCTTACGCTTTTTAGGGTGGGAAACACAAATATGATACTTGAAAAACTGTATCACCCATAATTTGTTCACATTTTACTGTTTAATCTATTAAAATAAGAGATTTCTTAAAGAAAATTAATTTAAAAAGGAGGTGCAATGAATGTAGATGACGTAGGTAGCACTGCTGAAAAACATTTTCTGGGAAAAAGGTCGATTCTATTTTTGTGTTTACAAATGATTTTTTGTTTATTGTCAACCTAACCTCACTTTCCCCTCAGTACAATGCCTAATCATGGTTGTAAAAACTCTGCTGACAGTTTTTGTTATATTTGTGGCGAATTTGTGATTAAAAACACCAAAGAAACATTACAGACTTTGTGAAAAAAGTTTATCTATCATACTTTGGATCTAACCTTGGTGACCAAGATAAATATTGGGCGCCGCATAAGGTATGTTATCTGCATGTTGAAGGTCACCAAAATGGTCCAAAAAGTAGAAAAAAGCCTTTAGATTTGCTGTACCTATGATATGGAGGGAACCAAGAAATCATTCCAATGTTGTTGTTGTTGTTGTTGTTGTTGTTGTTGTCTTCAGTCCTGAGACTGGTTTGACGCAGCTCTCCATGCTACTCTATCCTGTGCAAGCTTCTTCATCTCCCAGTACCTACTGCAACCTACATCCTTCTGTATCTGCTTAGTGTATTCATCTCTTGCTCTCCTTCTACGATTTTTACCCTCCACGTTGCCCTCCAATGCTAAATTAGTGATCCCGTGATGCCTCAGAACGTGTTCTACCAATCGATTCCTTCTTCTAGTCAAGTTGTGCCACAAACTTCTCTTCTCCCCAATCCTATTCAATACCTCCTCATTAGTTATGTGATCTACCCGCCTAATCTTCAACATACTTCTGTAGCACCACATTTCGAAAGCTTCTATTCTGTTCTTGTCCATGTTTCACTTCCATACAAGGACACACTCCATACAAACACTTTCAGAAACGACTTCCTGACACTTAAATCTATACTCGATATTAACAAATTTCTCTTCCTCAGGAACGCTTTCCTTGCCATTGCCAGCCTTCATTTTATATCCTGTCTACTTCGACCATCATCAGTTATTTTGCTTCCCAAATAGCAAAACTCATTTACTATAAGTGTCTCATTTCCTAATCTAATTCCCTCAGCATCATCCGACTTGATTCGACTACATTCCATTATCCTCGTTTTGCTTTTGATGATGTTCATCTTATATCGTCCTTTCAAGACACTGTCCATTCCGTTCAATTGCTCTTCCAAGTCCTTTGCTGTCTCTGACAGAATTACAATGTCATCGGCGAACCTCAAAGTTTTTACTTCTTCTCCATGGATTTTAATACCTACTCCGAATTTTTCTTTTGTTTCCTTTACTGCTTGCTCAATATACAGATTGAATAACATCGGGGAGAGGCTACAACCCTGTCTTACTCCCTTCCCAACCACTGCTTCCCTTTCATGTCCCTCGACTCTTATAAACTGCCATCTGTTTTCTGTACAAATTGTAAATAGCCTTTCGCTCCCTGTATTTTACCCCTGCCACCTTTAGAATTTGAAAGAGAGTATTCCAGTCAACATTAACAAAAGCTTTCTCTAAGTCTACAAATGCTAGAAACGTAGGTTTGCCTTTTCTTAATCTTTCTTCTAAGATAAGTCGTAGGGTCAGTATTGCCTCACGTGTTCCAGTATTTCTACGGAATCCAAACTGATCTTCCCCGAGATCGGCTTCTACAAGTTTTTCCATTCGTCTGTAAAGAATTCGAGTTAGTGTTTTGCAGCTGTGGCTTATTAAGCTGATTGTTCGGTAATTTTCACATCTGTCAACACCTGCTTTCTTTGGGATGGGAATTAATATATTCTTCTTGAAGTCTGAGGGTATTTCGCCTGTTTCATACATCTTGCTCACCAGATGGTACAGCTTTGTCAGGACTGGCTCTCCCAAGGCCGTCAGTAGTTCCAATGGAATATTGTTTACTCCGGGGGCCTTATTTTGACTCAGGTCTTTCAGTGCTCTGTCAAACTCTTCACGCAGTATCGTATCTCCCACTTCATCTTCATCTACATCCTCTTCCATTTCCATAATATTGTCCTCAAGTACATCGCCCTCGTATAGACCCTCTATATACTCCTTCCACCTTTCTGCTTTCCCTTCTTTGCTTAGAACTGGGTTTCCGTCTGAGCTCTTGGTGTTCATACAAGTGGTTCTCTTTTCTCCAAAGGTCTCTTTAATTTTGCTGTAGGCAGTATCTATCTTACCCCTATTGAGATAAGCCTCTACATCCTTACATTTGTCCTCTAGCCATCCCTGCTTAGCCATTTTGCACGTTCCGTGGATCTCATTTTTGAGACGTTTGTATTCGTTTTTGCCTGCTTCATTTACTGCATTTTTATATTTTATCCTTTCATCAATTAAATTCAATATTTCTTCTGTTACCCACGGATTTCTACTTGCCCTCGTCTTTTTACCCACTTGATCCCTTGCTGTCTTCACTACTTCATCCCTCAAAGCTCCCCATTCTTCATCTACTGTATTTATTTCCCTCATTTCTGTCAGTTGTTCCCTTATGCTCTCCCTGAAACTCTGTACAACCTCTGGTTCTTTCAGTTTATCCAGGCGCCCATCTCCTTAAATTCCCACCTTTTTGCAGTTTCTTCAGTTTTAATCTACAGTTCATAACCAATAGATTGTGGTCAGAGTCCACATCTGTGTCTTACAATTTAAAACCTGGTTCCTAAATCTCTGTCTTACCATTATATAATCTATCTGATACCTTTTAGTATCTCCAGGGTTCTTCCATGTATACAACCTATTTTCATGGTTCTTAAACCAAGTGTTATCTATGATTAAGTTATGCTCTGCGAAAATTCTACCAGACGGCTTCCTCTTTCATTTCTTAGACCCAATCCATATTCACCTACTACGTTTCCTTCTCTCCCTTTTCCTACTACCGAATTCCAGTCACCCATGACTATTAAAATTTCATTACCCTTCACTATCTGAATAATTTCTTTTATTTCATCATACATTTCTTCAATTTCTTCGTCATCTGCAGAGCTAGTTGGCTTATAAACTTGTACTACTGTAGTAGGTTTGGGCTTCTTATCTATCTTGGCCAGAATAATGCGTTCACTGTGCTGTTTGTAGTAGCTTAACCGCATTCCTATTTTCCTATTCATTATTAAACCTACTCCTGCATTACCCCTATTTGATTGTGTGTTAATAACCCTGTAGTTACCTGACCAGAAATCTTGTTCCTCCTGCCATCGAACTTCACTAATTCCCACTATATCTAACTTTAACCTTTCCATTTCCCTTTTTAAATTTTCTAATCTACCTGCCCGATTAAGGGATCTGACATTCCACGCCCCGATCCGTAGAACGCCAGTTTTCGTTATGCTGATAACGACATCCTCTTGAGTAGTCCCCGTCCGGAGATCCGAATGGGGGACTATTTTACCTCCGGAATATTTTACCCAAGAGGACACCATCATCATTTAATCATACAGTAAAGCTGCATGCCCTCGGGATAAATTACGGCCGTAGTTTCCCCTTGCTTTCAGGCGTTCGCAGTACCATCACAGCAAGGCCGTTTTGGTTATTTTTACAAGGCCAGATCAGTCAATCATTCAGACTCTTGCCCCTGCAACTACTGAAAAGGCTGCTGCCCCTCTTCAGGAACCACATGTTTGTCTGAGTTACCCCTCCGTTGTGGTTGCACCTACGGTGCGGCTATCTGTATCGCTGAGGCACGCAAGCCTCCCAAGGTCCATGGTTCATGGGGGGGATCATTCCAATATGACTACTTTTGCAGTGTTGATATTACTGGTCATAATTCGAAAAACGAGAAGGTAATAAGCTACCCTAACCTTCCATCCGTCATCTGACCAATAGGTGATGCTGTAGATTTGCCAGTTGCTGAATCACCGGATGATTTAAATACTATTCCAAATGAAGTATTTTCTAATGTACAATGTGATTTAGATGAACCAGATGATGATTAATTCCATTTTAATACGGAAAGTCTAGAGATCAAATTGTTTACTCAGACCGAGCTTAATGGTGGTGGTGGTGGTTAGTGTTTAACGTCCCGTCGATAACGAGGTCATTAGAGACGGAGCGCGAGCTCGGGTTAGGGAAGGATTGGGAAGGAAATCGGCCGTGCCCTTTTAAAGGAACCATCGCGTAATTTGCCCGAAACGATTTAGGGAAATCACGGAAAACCTAAATCAGGATGGCCGGAGACGGGATTGAACCGTCGTCCTCCCGAATACCGAGCTTAATGATTTGGTTAGGGATCTGGGCTTACCAAAAGAAAAAGCTGAATTGCTTGGCTCCAGATTAAAAGAAAAGAACTTATTCGCAGTTGGGACCAGCATATACACGTATAGAAAGAGAGACCAGCAATTTTCCTAGTTTTTTCAACAAGAAGGTGATTTAGTGCACTGCTCAGACATTCCCAGTCTGATGAATGAGTTTGGTATTGAATACAAAAAGGAAGACTGGAGGTTGTTTATTGATTCATCCAAAAATAGTTTAAAGGTTGTTTTATTACACAATGGTAACATGTATGCATCTATACATGTTGTACATTCTGTACATATGAAGGAAACCTATGAAAACCTAGAAATAGCGCTAAATGAAATAGGCTATTCTGCTCATGGTTGGATGATATGTGGCGATCTAAAAGTAACATGCATGCTCCCTGGTCAGCAAAGTGGCTTTACCAAATTTCCATGTTTCTTGTGTGAATGGGACAGTAGGGCTAGGGATCAACAGTGGTGCAGAAAGAACTGGCCTGTGAGGGGTCTTTAAAACCTGTCAAGAACAATACTCTACGCAAAAACCTTGTAGATCCAAGAACGTACTCCTACCATCTCTACATATAATGTTAGGCCTAATGAAACAGTTTGTAAAGGCTTTGCCTAAGGATGGACCATGTTTTAAGTATCTCTGCCAAACGTTTCCAAACCTTTCAGAAGCTAAACTAAAAGTAAGCGTCTTTGTCGGACCTGGCATTAGAAAATTGATGTTAACATTGAATCCAAAATTACCTTAAATGAGAAAGGAGCATGGGTGTCATTCTAGCAAGTAGTTACAAAGTTCGTAGGACATGAAAAAGACCCAGAATATGTTTGTTATATCTACAATGTTAAAGTAGTTTAAAACTTTAGGCTGTTTAATGAGCCTAAAAATTCACTTTTTGAACAGTCACCTTGATTAATTCTCGGACAATATTGGAGATGTTAGTGTGGAGCAAGGAGAGCGTTTTCACCAGGACACTAAAGTGATGGAAAAACGCTACCCAGGCTGATGGAACACCAACATGTTGAGGGACAACTGTTGGTCACTTCATCGAGAAGATCAGCAAGTGACTCATCGTAGAAAAAGCTACACAAGAAGCCTCAAAGATAAAAGAGAAAAACAATACAAACCAATTCCAGCTGACACGTGAAACCTCTGTTAACATGTATCATTGTTTTAAGTAGCTTACCGTAAATGCAAACCATGCCTATGTTGTTTCAAAGCGTTTCATTAATTTCCCCGTTTACCGTATAGCATAGGATTTTTATACTACACTCCTGGAAATTGAAATAAGAACACCGTGAACCACAAGCACATAGACACAGGCAACAGAGCATGCACAATGTCGGCACTAGTACAGTGTATATCCACCTTTCGCAGCAATGCAGGCTGCTATTCTCCCATGGAGACGATCGTAGATATGCTGGATGTAGTCCTGTGGAACGGCTTGCCATGCCATTTCCACCTGGCGCCTCAGTTGGACCAGCGTTCGTGCTGGACGTGCAGACCGCGTGAGACGACGCTTCATCCAGTCCCAAACATGCTCAATGGGGGACACATCCGGAGATCTTGCTGGCCAGGGTAGTTGACTTACACCTTCTAGAGCACGTTGGGTGGCACGGGATACATGCGGACGTGCATTGTCCTGTTGGAACAGCAAGTTCCCTTGCCGGTCTAGGAATGGTAGAACGATGGGTTCGATGACGGTTTGGATGTACCGTGCACTATTCAGTGTCCCCTCGACGATCACCAGAGGTGTACGGCCAGTGTAGGAGATCGCTCCCCACACCACGATGCCGGGTGTTGGCCCTGTGTGCCTCGGTCGTATGCAGTCCTGATTGTGGCGCTCACCTGCACGGCGCCAAACACACATACGACCATCATTGGCACCAAGGCAGAAGCGACTCTCATCGCTGAAGACGATACGTCTCCATTCGTCCCTCCATTCACGCCTGTCGCGACACCACTGGAGGCGGGCTGCACGATGCTGGGGCGTGAGCGGAAGACGGCCTAACGGTGTGCGGGACCATAGCCCAGCTTCATGGAGACGGTTGCGAATGGTCCTCGCCGATACCCCAGGAGCAACAGTGTCCCTAATTTGCTGGGAAGTGGCGGTGCGGTCCCCTACGGCACTGCGAAGGATCCTACGGACTTGGCGTGCATCCGTGCGTCGCTGCGGTCCGGTCCCAGGTCGACGGGCACGTGCACCTTCCGCCGACCACTGGCGACAACATCGATGTACTGTGGAGACCTCACGCCCCACGTGTTGAGCAATTCGGCGGTACGTCACCCGGCCTCCCGCATGCCCACTATACGCCGTCGCTCAAAGTCCGTCAACTGCACATACGGTTCACGTCCACGCTGTCGCGGCATGCTACCAGTGTTAAAGACTGCGATGGAGCTCCGTATGCCACGGCAAACTGGCTGACACTGACGGCGGCGGTGCACAAATGCTGCGCAGCTAGGGCCATTCGACGGCCAACACTGCGGTTCCTGGTGTGTCCGCTGTGCCGTGCGTGTGATCATTGCTTGTACAGCCCTCTCGCAGTGTCCGGAGCAAGTATGGTGGGTCTGACACAGCGGTGTCAATATGTTCTTTTTTCCATTTCCAGGAGTGTATATAATAAGAACCATATTCCTCGCAAAACTATGGGTGATAGATAAAAAATTAATACTAAATTTGGATTCAGCTCATAAAAATCTATAAAGATCAGCTAACAAAGTAAAAAAAAGTTTTTCAAAAAATTCTGTCGTTGGTCTGTGTTATCAGAGTCCCAGGCATGCACTTACATACAATAATAAATTGTCATACAATGTAGGCTTTCACGACCAGTGTTGTCTTCAGTTGAAACTTCCGGGCTGAGAGGTAGTGGTCGATGTGTAAAATTTCCACCTTCCACTACGTATCAGAAGGATCCTACAACCAAAATTTTGAGAAATACCAATAAACTAGTAAAGCAATCTTCTCTTTCTTCGGATGATAAAAGACAACTCTGCAAAAAAAAAAAAAAAAAAAAAAAAAAACTTGTCCTCCCAGACTTTATGGACTCCCAAAGGTACATAAACCACAGGTCCCGTTGAAGCCGATTGTAAGTGGCATAGGATCTCCAATTCAAGAGGTGGCCAGATATCTCGCCTGCTTGCTGCAACCATACATTGGCAGAACGGGCAGTAACATTAAAAACTTGGCGCATTTTATTGAAAAATTGAGGGAGATTAACGTCAGCCCAAGTGATATTCTTGTGAGCTTCTATGTAGTGTCATTGTTTACCATGGTGCCTGTAAATGAAGCTATTTCATGTATAGCAGATATTTTTACGACTGACGTAGTGGCTTTATTTAAACACTGCCTGACGACAACTTATTTCCAGTATAACAACGAGTTTTACGAGCAGATCGACGGGGCGGCGTTGGGAAGCCCTCTGAGCCCAGCTGTTACCAATTTTTTTATGGAGATCTTCGAACAGCGTGCGCTGCAGACTGCCAGTAAAAAGCCAGCTAAATGGTACCGCTATGTTGATGACACAGTTGTAGTGTGGACTCATGGTGAAGAAGAGTTGGATGTCTTCTCGGTGCACCTGAACAGTATTAACCTGAAGACAGAGTTTACGATGGAGAAAGAGAGCAACGGTCAACTCAATTTCCTGGGTGTGTCGGTAATTAAACGGGTGGATGGTACTCTGGGCCGCAAGGTATATAGAAAGAACGTTCACACCGATCCCAGGCAAAAAAGAGGTGTCATGAAAACCTTGGTGGACAGAGCCAACAAAATGTGCTAGCCGGCTTACTTACAAGATGAACTAGATCACTTACGGTCAGCCTTCATGAAAAACGGATATACCAGCAAGGAAATTGATCGAGCCCTCCATCAAAGAAGAAAAGAAGCCAAAAGTCCAGAGCAACTACAGTCACCTACTGAAAAAGTTTTCCTACCGTTTATTAATAAAGTCACGAACCGTATCGGGCAAGTTCTGGCCAAGCATGGGATCGAAACAATCTTCAGACCCACCAAGAAGGTTAAGGAATATTTAAGAACTGCAAAAGACGCCCGACACCCCCTAGCAACACCTGGAGTATACAAAATTCCATACAGTTGTGAACAAGTGTATATTGGAACAATGAAAAGAAGTTTAAACACCCTCTTAGCCGAACATAAAAGAAACTGTCGCTTAGGACACATCGAAAAATCTTCCGTAGCTGAGCATGTTTTTCGAGATGGGAAGCACGAAATTAAAGTTAATGAGACAAGCGTTCTAGCACGAACATCCCATTATCATGCGCGCATGTATAGAGAAGCAATAGAGATTCACAAACACCATAACAATTTTAATAGAAAAGAGGAAGTTTTAAAGTTAGACAAAATATGGATGTCGACGTTGCGCCAGCAGAATGACAATCGATTACTCTTAATCGAGAATGATGACGCTTTCCAAAGATAGGCATACCGTCGGCATCACGTGACGAGTGGTGCTGCCCTGTATGCGCTCTATAAGTGCGAAAATACCTGGAGCCTCAGTGGCAGCAGCCGGACGACCTCAGAAGATGTCTCCCGCAGATGGAGACGAAACGTTAGGTGGAAATTTTATACATCGACCACGGCCTCTCAGCCCGGAAGTTTCAACTGAAGAATAATAAATGAGTTTGACTATGGAATCTTTTCCAGCGTATTAATCAGGTAACTATGCCTCTTATAATGGCGGCTAATTACATATGGCAGAGCTCAACAGAAAAATGTGTAATGCGTTGAACGAACAAATACAAAGAGACATCATAGTCATATTATATGACTGTGAATCCCAACCATGAGAAGTTAATCAAATACGAAGAGATCTCTCTGGCATTGTCTTCGGGTCTGTAGAGTAGAAGAAATTAGAACGCCCAACGAGTAAAGAATGTACTGTTGTGCTGATAGAAAAAAGTGTGTGTGAAATCTTATGGGACTTGACTGCTAAGGTCATCAGTCCCTAAGCTTGCACACTACTTAACCTAAATTATTCTGAGGACACACACACACACACACACACACACACACACACACATACACACACACACACACACACACACACACACATACAGGACTCGAACCTCCGCCGGGACCATCAGAACAGTCCATGACTGCAGCGCCTTAGACCGCTCGGCTAATGAAGCGCGGCTGTTGTATTGATAGCAACACGGAGGACAACCTCTTTAAATTACATCGCAATAAAATTAACTTGCTACGCTGCAGCGTAAAAGTGACACTGAGATACCACATTGCTCCAACGCGTGTTGAAATTGTACGTTTATCATCAATTCGACGTACATTTAAACTGAAGTTTCATGAAATTGAGCCGGCCGGTATGGCCGTGCAGTTTTAGGCGCTTCAGTCTGGAACCGCTTGACCGCTTCGGTCGCAGGTTCGAATCCTGCCTCGAGCATGGATGTGTGTGATGTCCTTAGGTCAGTTAGGTTTAAGTCGTTCTAAGTTCTAGGGGACTGATGACCACAGATGTTAAGTCCCATAGTGCTCAGAGCCAGCCATGAAATTGAAATTATTTACATTACTTTGACAAAGCTGAACTTAGATTATTTGTGGAGGTTTATACACAAGTTGCACATTTTCCAGATATCGTAAAGATGGAGAGGTGGATTAAATATTGAGACTGCAATGGAATGAGTAGTTTTAATTTCTTTAAATGGATTTCGAGAATTAAAAATCAACCTCTCCCGTACGTTCAACGTATCATGACAGGGAGCGGACGTCGTCATGATGAAGATCTGTATCATAGCCGACGCCCCCCCCCCCCATCCCCTCTCCCTTCCACCCCCTCCTACCCCCACACCACCTTTCAGGAAGACCTCCCTCAAGATCGTGGTGAGACTTGAACCCAGGCGAAACATGGAAAACGCTGCGGCAAGATCCCTGAAACTAAGATCACAACCACTGCTTACGTCCGGAAGTAACTTAGCGCAAACTATCGGCTGTCTTAACAGTTCCGTTGAACAGTTAAATTTTTTTAACGGCCCTTTTTAGATCTAATGGACATGGTCCGTGTCCGAACCTCAACTACTTAGCCCCACGATAAGAATAAATATCACAGAACAAGAAAGGACGGTAGGTCACTTCAATACTTGGGTATTAACCATCAAACATATAAATGCAGGCAAACGCAGTCAAGTTTTAGCAACAAGGTTCTTACAACTTAATAGTGGCGAAGCGCGAGATTACTACATTAAGCTATCAGGGCGCAGCTTTAGCAACAATGCTTTTAAAACTTATTCTGCTAAAAACCCTTTATAATGACCAAGCAAATGATTACTGCATTCAAACAGAAAAGCCTAGCAGGGCTTAGCAACAAAGCGTTTAAACTTTACTACACTAAACTTAATAGTGGCCGAGCTCGATGACCACTACAGTCAAACAATGAGCTACCGTCACCTCGACGCGCCATGCGCTCACAGGACCACAACGGGGCGCAGCCACGTGAGCGAGGCGGAACAGTGGGCAGGCTGTGGCCGTGCGGGCACTTACGCCGTCGGCACACGGACCGTGCTGTGTAACGTTAACGCTGAGCGTGCCAAGTTCAACGTGCTGCTGAACGCTCAGGAACGATGCGACTCGTGCACACAGTACCTGGGCCCCAACGTGGTATACGCGATTGCAACGCGCTCCAGCGACAGTTGAGGGATGTTTCTAGTTCGTAAACCACACTGTTAACTCAACGGGCACGTGTAAAATTCTCACGTTAGCTCTATTAAAACGCAAATTTCCTCCATCGTCCACGAAAAAGAAAGTACCATGTCCAAGCAATAAGGACACAGGCTTATAAAAGTTCCATTACAAACAGTGCGGTACTAATTTGGAATACCTCTCCGCGTAAGATTAACATTATTTCATCATTTCCACATTTTAGTAAAATCCCAAGGTCAGTCTTACTTGATCACTGTTCCTACCCAGTAGCAGAATCGTTGCAACATGTGAATTAAGAAGCGTAAAAGAAAAAGGAGCAAATATCTTTATCCAAGTAGCGCAAGCTGTCCTGTAGATTAAGCCAATTGAACAAAGTCACCTCTAAAAATGAGGTGAACTTATATTTACATAACATCAAATATAGCATATACTTATATTAAACTAATAATAAAGTATCAGAACCTAATAAAAACACGTATGTTACGAAAAAAAGATTTGCCGTGTTAATACTCGAACCATCGCCCCAACTGAAACCCAGTAGTAGGCAGAGACGCTACTCATAACGATTTTTTTTTGCACTTTGTTCGTTGTTGATCGTTGTGTTTGCTCATTGCGGGCGTCAAATGACATTCGGTCAAGTTCGTTTGTTGATCCTTCCACTCAGTTTTTTACTACAGAGGCCAACCCGCTCTCTGACCGACCACGTTGAGCTACCGTGCCAGCGGACGCTAAACCATCAACACAATAATGGTACTTAATCATATTGTGTTACCAACGTTAATCGTAGATAATTATGATACTAATTGAAATTTAATTACAATCAGCTGTACCAAGAACAATGTGTTTTGGGTGGATCTTCAGTGTGTCGCTGCCTTCAAACAGCCTACTCTCATACTACGCAAGTTACAATAATTCTTTTGCGTCGAATATGATGCTGCTCATTATTTTATTGGAACGAATCACACAACTAACAACGGGTTTTCCAGTGATTCTCAATTTGCTGGTGCTCAGAAACAGCATCTACACATATAGCCTTGAAATTAACTCTGTACTGAAGGGAGACGGCGTGCGTGTGACGTAGGTGGCGTTGTGCCATCTCATTGGTCAACGCTCAGACGCACGCTCAGAATATCTGACACGGCAGATATTCCTCTGCACGTTCGGAAAGACTCCCGAAAGTGCTACCCCACGCTATGACGTCAGAAACTCGGCACGCTCAACGTTGGGATGCACGGTCCGTGTGCCGACGGCTTAACGTGCTGCGCAAAACAACGTTACATAAGCCGTTGCGACCGTACCCAGCTAATCAGCTGCGGTCAAGCACTGTTACTTAAAATTTACTAACTACGGCGATACACCAATTTACTGTTCTACAGCATGGAAGTGCGATACTTCCAAGAGCAAACTCAGCAATACTATCACCCCAAACCGCAACATAAACACTTTAGAATAAAAACAGGTCAGAGGAACAATACCATGAAAGCCCCGACCATACAACGCCTTGCACTGCCAGGACGTGGTGGCCACACAACTCAGCGCAGCACAGGGACATCTCAACTTTCCACAGTCCAAGCTTCAGTTTTTTTGAAAAAGACTGCTCGGCCGACTATCATTACCTCCCCTTTTGGGTTACATCAATAGCAACAACCAGATACCGACGATCCAGAATCACCACAGCCAAGAATGGTATCGCTCCTGAATAACGATCCTTTCCGTCAGACTACTAGGACGGCTCCATGTGCTAATACTCCGTCGCCACTAGTGAAAATCTCGCCACCATTGAGGCCGCAGGAGGCAATCGTTGAACATTTCACAACAGTGTCACTACACCACACCACAACAAGACAAGGAGAAACAAACGCAGCATCTCTAGACTGGTAGCTGCTACTCTCTGACGATCGTTTCCACCACTTTACTACGGCGGACATGGTTTTGTAGTTCTCCTTAGCAACAAGAAGGCTATCGAGCACAGTTGTTGTCGCAGCGAGTCCTTGCAGTAGCTCACAACGGCTGCAAAACAAAACAAGACAAGGAAATCAACAAGTCATGCACAATTGAAGAATAGCACTAACAATCCGCAGTCGTTACCGGCACTCAGATAAGACAGAAAACACCACCAAGAAGCTAAGGAACCAAAACAGCCGTCGCAGCCAGTTCTCGTAGTCAACCCACAGTCGCAGCTAAACGCAGCTTCTTATCGTAGGCTTGGCCTATCGGCAATGTCTTCTTAAGGTAGAAATAAAACTCACAGCTATGCCATTCACCACTCGACCGAAACCTGCTGGCAATGTTGACAACGGGAACGATCAGCCGAGCCTAACCACAAATATTGGCTATGAACTACTCTCTCCAAAATGCTGATTGGACCCAACTAATAACCAAAAGACGAACAGCAACGTACAACTAAACGACCACAGACGTATTTCGACGCTTTCGCAGAGCTTAACGTCAACGGACACACTTGCTAACGGCAGCGACGATCCTGGCCGACGCAAATCTGCCTCGTCGCTGCGGTGCCCCTACATAACGGCGACAATCAAGGGCTGAGCGCCCGGCCTAACCTGCACGTCCCCACGCTGTCACCTCTGACGCCGCTAGCGCCACCGCGCCGTCACACCCGCACCTAGGCACAACCAGCATCCCCGGAATACTGAGGAACTGTGCCAGAATCACAACGGCGCGAAGGGCAAATTGCCGGAGGAGGAAACCAATCGGCACACACAGTACGACAGACGTTTCGCAGAAAGGAAAGTGCGCCTTGTAAAGCTGTAGCAAGATTAGAGAGAAAAGAATGCTAGAACCTAAGGATTGAAGAAATGTGTACTTTGTTGCTTGTCTCTTGTCTACATCTACATCTACATGATTACTCTGCAAATCACATTTAAGTGCTTGTCAGAGGGTTCATCGAACCACAATCATACTATCTCTCTACCATTCCACACCCGAACAGCGCACGGGAAAAACGAACACCTAAACCTTTCTGTTCGAGCTCTGATTTCTCTTATTTTATTTTGATGATCATTCCTACCTATGTAGGTTGGACTCAACAAAATATTTTCGCATTCGGCAGAGAAAGTTGGTGACTGAAATTTCGTAAATAGATCTCGCCGCTACGAGAAAACGTCTTTGCTTTAATGACTTCCATGCCAACTCGTGTATCATATGTGCCACTCTCTCTCCCCTATTACGTGATAATACAAAACGATCTGCCCTTTTTTGCACCATTTCGATGTCCTCCGTCAATCCCACCTGGTAAGGATCCCACATCGCACAGCAATATTCTAACACAGGACGAACGAGTGTAGTGTGAGCTGTCTCTTTAGTGTCCTGTCAATGAAACGCAACCTTTGGCTCGCATTCCCCACAATATTATCTATGTGGTCTTTCCAACTGAAGTTGTTCGTAATTTTTACACACAGGTACTTATTTGAATTGACAGCCTTGAGAATTGTACTATATATCGAGTAATCGAATTGCAACGGATTCCTTTGGAAGTCATGTGGATCACCTCACACTTTTCGTTATTTAACGTCAACTGCCACCTGCCACACCATACTGCAATCTTTTCTAAATCGCTTTGCAACTGATACTGGTCTTCGGATGACCTTACTAGACGGTAAATTACAGCATCATCTGCTCAGATTGTAAACCAGGTCATTCATATAGATCAGGAACAGCAGAGGTCCCAGGACGCTCCCCTGGGGAACACCTGATATCAGTTCAGTTTTACTCGATGATTTGCCGTCTATTACTACGAACTGCGACCTTCCTGACAGGAAATGACGAATCCAGTCGCACAACTCAGACGATACCTCATAGGCCCGCAGCTTGATTAGAAGTCGCTTGTGAGGAACGGTGTCAAAAGCTTTCCGGTAATCTAGAAATACGGAATCAAGTTGAGATCCCCTGTCGATAGTGGCCATTACTTAGTGCGAATAAAGAGCTAGCTGCGTTGCACAAGAGCGATGTTTTCTGAAGCCATGCTGATTACGTGTCAAGAGATCGTTCCCTTCGAGATGTTTCATAATGTTTGAATACAGTATATGCTCCAAAACCCTACTGCAAACCGACGTCAATGATATAGGTCTGTAGTTCGATGGATTACTCCTACTACCCTTCTAAAACACTGGTGCGACCTGCGCAATTTTCCAATCTGCAGGTACAGATCTATCGGTGAGCGAGCGGTTGTATATGATTGCTAAGTAGGGAGCAATTGTGTCAGCGTAATCTGAAAGGAACCTAATCGGTATACAATCTGGACCTGAAGACATGCCCGCATCAAGCGATTTGAGTTGCTTCGCAACGCCGAAGGTATCTACTTCTAAGAAACTCATGCTACTGGTTTTGTGTTTCCTATATTTAATTTTACGTCGCACAAAAGAGAGAGTTATTAGCTAATAGGCAATAAAGAGTGCAAATTTTCTGAAGAGTTTGACAGGTGTAATGTATAATTTTGGTGTCTGAATCGATTGTGAGCGAGCAGCGATGTTGTAAAGCGGAATCGCAGAAGTTAGGTTAGTAACTCTGATGTGCACGAGGGCGCACTGGGTCAGACAACGTTAAGCTGTGTTACAGCGAGGAAGCAGTGGAAATGCTATGTTTCAAATGTAAAGTCTCAGTTCATCAATGTGTTCAATGCACATGATTATTTCAAGGTTTAGCGGAAACTGATTTGTGTAAGAACGAAGTCTAATGGACTGTCTAAGGTAAATATTATAATTACTTTTTTTTTACTATTGTTGCGCCATCGGACTAACTTGGTTCTTGTGCTGAGGGTTGCTAGATTTGAGAGATAGGAAAGTGTATTCTTTGGATGTTAAGAAGTTCATTAAATTTAAAATCAACCATGAGCACTTTTTTACAGGATACAAAAAAAATTAGCGTTGTCATTTGTAGGCATATTTCAGTTTTAACCAACGTTTCTCTTACTGTTTCTTAATTGATCATAGAACCAAGTGTGTTCGGAAAATACTTCGGTTTGCAGCTAACTCTTTGCACTTCACGAGTGTCGTGGTGTAGGTATAGTAATAATGCAGCTTCAGCATAGCGGCGCGCAAGACAGAGCAATACTGCAACGCGTTATCCAGATTTGCGCAGAATAGAGATGATGACTAAATATTTTGATTTTTTAAATTCAAGCAAGGCCGAGTTAAGTCATTCAGAGACAGTTTTTGTGATCAATTTTGCAAAACCAATTGCTGTAGGTTTAATGTCAAAGTTCATTATTGAGGCAGTTTATACTGTTCAAAATTCTTGCAGTCACATTGGTAACTTTTACAGTATGAAATACTTTCCTTTTCATTAGGTCAGTTAATTATTATCCTAGTGAAACTTTGTCTTTACAATACGACAGTTCGTTTATTATTACAGCTCAGATCTTACAATCAGAAAGCCTGCCGCTGTGGCCGAGCGGTTCTAGGCGCTTCCGTCCGGAACCGCGCTGCTGCTACGGTCGCAGGTTCCAATGCTGCCTCGGGCATGAATGTCTGTGATGTCCTTAGGTTAGTTAGTGTAATGTCTCTTGCACCGTTCTCTCCGCGATATTTTCAGAAATTTTATAAATTATATAACTCAGTACATATCTCGAAATATCTCTTCTTATCTTATCGATTCCTATACTTTAATATACGATGATTATCAAAGCAAAGTAGTTTCAAGCCCTATTATTCATTGGAGCGTCCATTTACTCCATGGAAGAGCTTCTCTGCTATCTATGTTTTCTCTTATGAAAAGAATGAAGGATATCTTGCCGATTAGCCGTGAAAGAAGGAAGATGTATATATATATGTATTGTTGAGCTAGTCGCCATCTTGATGAGATTCTGTATGAGAAGGAATTTAATACATGAACTAAACTAAAGTAAGGGTGTTCGCGTATTATTTAACTGATTATTATTGACAGTGTCTGCTTACTACGCTGTGTTGCACGGGATCAGTGGGGAACGTCTGATTTACACTGGACGAACCTGCCGTTTTGTACGCTCAAGATATCCAGTTCATTACTTTCAATAATTGGGCTAACACGGTCTTACCAGCAGATCTTCCCCAAGTGATCACCAAAAGTTAATAATTATTACAAATGTTTTTAGGAGATCGACTGACAATTTTCGTCGCACCGATACTTCGAAATTGCTTCACTGCCTTATGGAATTTAAGTTAAGCTCAGTTTGATCAGGATAGAGCGGTATTAAACTGTGTGAATATGATAAGCCTGCTTTGTGAATGAAAAGTCCCTTAACATACGCATGTTTTTACTACCCTGATCAGTGAAGCTAAATCAGGCCGGTGTGAGACAGGCTTTTTTTTTTAAATTTTAGATCCCACAAGAAAAATATTAAATTAGGTTTAAGTAGTTCTAAGTTCTAGAGGGCTGGTGACCTCAGATGTAAGTCTCATAGTGCTCAGAGCCCCTTACATTTAGAAACAGCACGTCAGTCATATTTTTTATTATTTAAAGAGAACTTTCTGTAATATTTTTAATTATTTGAAAGAGAACCTTCAGTCATATTTTTATTTACTTAGATCACTTTCAAGTTATTATTCGTTCCGTCACTAATAATCAGATCCAGTATTATGTGAGTTTTTTTTAGGAGGGTATGATGTGAAGGCGGCCGTGTGGGAGCAGGAGAGGCACCACAGAACATTCTAATTTCCACTGTCCTGAATATGAGTTTCATGGATTCCATTACAAAATATACACGTTTTAATTGCACAGTGGCTCGTGCGACTCTTCAACCAACCACCTTCACAGAACTACGTGCAAGTGTCGAACAGGTGTGGCATTAAGTACCCCAGGATAGTAGGCTGGACGCAAGAGTAAGAACCTGCATTGCCGCCCATGGGGCAACATGGATGTTTGAGGACGGGCCGATACCTGGTACATCAGAACCGATTGTGATATTGATCTGTAAACGTAATCATTTCATGTAGTCCATGTACACTGTTGCAACAATAAACTTCGAGTGAATTGGAAAACTGTAAAAGGTTGTACTAAATTAGTTTGAGGCAGTGTATATGGGGCTTTGCACACCTCTGGTGAGTCACTATAAGTCTGACTCTCATAAAAGAGCGGTGCACAGCATTGGTCACCGCCCTAATGCCGCTTCCATAACTGACCACACAGTTTTCATTTTGTTATTAAGTAGTTGTAATGCGTTGTTTTAGCGTGTCTGATGACATTCCTCAACCTTTGAAATATTCCCTGTAGATAAAATGTGTTACCAGGCTTTGACTGTTTTTGGCGTTAAGAAGCAGATCCCTCTTCCTCCTACATGTTATTCCAGTGTCGTTACTTGTAGGAATCGATCGATTATTAATACTGGATGCTTGCCTGCAATTTTTGAGGGGAAAGAGTTATGAATGAACGTGATAAATGTTTGAGGCAACACATTATATTTATCGTTAAAATTGTCCGTATTACAGGCTTCTTGCCATGTTTCCCTTTGGAGATTGGCTTTAAATGTCCGCATTGTAGGTGAACTCATATTTATATATCTTTTTCTCTCTGTTTTGGGGTATGACTCTGCTTTGACAGATTTCAGTAACACAACTTGTGGATCGCGATATGAAGTCCCGTTAGTAATTTTTCTCACACCGCGTCCGGCCATCCTGATTTAGGTTTTACGTGATTTCCCTAAATCGCTCTCCAGGCAAATGCTGGATGGTTCCTCTGAAAGGGCACGACCGACTCCTTTCCCCGTCCTTCCCTAATCCGATGAGGCCGATGACCTCGCTGTCTGGTCTCCTCCCCTAAACAACCCAACCCAACCCGACAGAGAAAAATCTACGAAAGTGCTGCCCTGAACTCTACTTGGAAAATATGGTGCCTACAAAAGGTTGTAAGATTCAAGTGAATCTGCTAACATTCTTTTCTCTGGAGAATCAGTAAGTTCATATTGAAATCCCCACACAAAAGAAACCTCACTTTTTCTTAAGAAACGAGCCGAGCGCAACGTCAAGACTGGAGATGAAAACTCCGAACAGGGAACTCCATAATGAAACGCTAACTGTGCTATGTCGATACAAGTGACTGGCGCACACGCTGCAGTTTACTCTCACGGGTTGCGGAGCGGCAGATGGTCACGTGACCGGACCGCCAGCTACCGTTCCGCCACAGTCACCATCGCTACAATGCGAGCAGTGTGCTCTCCTAGGCAGGTGGCTAACATTTCGTCTGGTAAACCAATCGGATGTTTTCTTCCCACGTTACATATGCATGTGAAACAGGAAGGCAGACTGGAACTCTATGCGAGCAGTGCGGCCTGCAGCGCACGTGACCGACCGTAACTGGGGCGCGCTTTCCCGACAGACGGCGGTGGTGCGATGCACGCAGCTGGCGATGGAGCTGATGTCGCGCGGGGGCGGCGGCGGCGGCGGCGGCGGCGGCGGCGTCGTGCTGAACGTGGCGTCGGTGCTGGGGCTGGCGCCGCTCGCCGGCTGCCCCGTCTACGTGGCCACCAAGCACGCCGTCGTCGGCCTGTCCCGCTCCTACGGGGTGAGTACGCATCTGCGGTGCACCACAGCCACCGACCGCCTGCCCGGCGCTCTCATAACAGGGACGGGACAGTGGGAGGGATTCTGAGTCGCCACCCGGCACTCTACATTTCACGAAATAAAGGTAATCAAATATGTCATCTCCCCCTGCGGTTTCGAGGGTAAGAATAGGCCCGTGGTATTCCTGCCTGTAGTAAGAGGCGACTAAAGGAGTCTCGACTGTTTCGGCCTTTAATGTGATGGTCCCCATTGGGGTTTGACCTCCATTTTTCCAAATTCAACAGAAGTACGAGCCTCTTGGGGAAGGACACCTTATGTGGTGCACCGTAAGTAATCTGTGCCCTAAGACTTTGGCGCTCTTCATCGTCTTGGCGCCGTAACTGCACCCTCCATCCCTCATTTTGGGCATACACACCCGATGAATTGTGTAAGTTACGCCCTTAGTGCGTCACCATCTGCACCCACGATACCTCTGGACTTCCCATGGCACCCAAAATCCAGCACGGTAGCCAGCCCGTTGTGGTGGGGTCGTCATGTATTCTCTAGGTTGTAGCCCCCTGACAACACAGGGATCGTACTGCCGATGCCTGAGCTGGCACCTCCCCACGTAAGCCAAGGAGTAGATGCCCGTCTTTCTGGGGCATCGGGACTCCAGGCAACGGCCATCCTGCCAGGTGGCCTTTGCTGTGACTGGATGGGGCTCGTTGGGAGAGCCCCTGGTCGGAGTGGGTGGCATCGGGGCGGATACCCTGCAATGAAGCCGGAGAAATCTCACTCTGGTGGTCGCCCGACCGCCAAGGTCTCTAAGCCTGGTAAGGTGGAATTTAACGCTGTGCATATAACCCGAACTCGTTCCCTTCCCTAGCCACACCATGGGAGGGACGTAGGGCTGCAGACAGACAGGAGCCGTATTCGCCACGTTATCTTGTATGCAGAAGAACTGATGGGGATTCGTTTTTGGGGACTAAGCCTGTTTTCTTTGTGCACAATTTCGAAGATAAGTTTGGGGAAGTGGCGTCTCTTTCCAAAATGAGGAGCGGGGCCATTCTGATACAAGAACCTTCATCTGCACAACCAAGGGCATTACTCGCCTGTGAGAAGCTCGGTGACATCCCCGTTACCGTCACTCCCCATAAGTCCTTAAATTTGGCCCAGGGGATTATTTTTCATGAAGATCTTCTGCTACAGTCTGATGACGAGAACCTTGCACGACGAGGTGTACACTTTGTCCGTCGTGTCTTTAGGGGCCCCAAGGATAATAGGGTCGCTACCGGTGCCTTCATCCTGGCCTTTGAGGGTGACTGCTTGCCTGAGAAGGTGAAGGTCATGATCTACCGGTGCGAGGTCAAGCCCTCTGTCCCGCCTCCTATGCGATGCTTCCAGTGGTGGAAGTTCGGACACATGTCGTCCAGGTGCACTGCCAGCCCCACGTGCCGTGATTGTGGACGACCTTTGCATCCTAATGCTCCATGTGCTCCGCCTCCCACCTGCGTTAACTGTGGGGAGCATCATTCTCCCTGCTCACCAGACTGTGCAGTCTACCAACGAGAGCGGAAGATACAAGAAATTAAGACCTTGGACCGTTTACTTACCAAGAGGCAAAGAAGAAGCTAGAACGATTCATCCCCACCCCTATGTTGAGGAGTTACGCTACCGTCACACTGCCGCCACCAGTTACTGCAAAGATTCCCTTCTCCGTTGGCCCACAGAGAAATCAAGTTACGCCTGACCCACCACTGGTACAGGCCCTGAACAACCGGGGACGTCAGTCCCCACCTCTTAGCCGGAGTTACTCAGCTGGAGAAGCGACAGCCCACTCCGGCTACTCCGCTGGAGATGCAACAGCCTCCTCCGGCCGCCTTCGTTCGGGAGGGGTCCCTTGGGGGAGTCCCTTCCAAGGACTCTACCAATGTCTCACATGACACTAGCCAGTGGCTAAAGAAGCCACCAGCTGCTGGTCGAAGGGCTTCACGCTCTTCCTCTGTTCCTGACAATGTCAGGAAAGCCCTCCCTGCATGCGCACTCTCCTCCCAAAGACAAGACAGAGAAGAGGAAGCTCTCTGAAAAGAATAAGGACCCAGTGGTTCCCGCGCCACCTCTTCCTGTCAGTTAAGCCTCTGAGGATGAGGTCGAGCTCTTTGAGTCCTCTGATGCCCTGGATCTCTCAGTCTCATCAGAAACGATGGAAGTTGCGACGTCAGTCACTCAGTCGGTGGCAGCATGTGACTCTGCGAAGTAATATGCCTTTTCAGTGCCTTCACGCCCCTACCGGGCCGGCTTTGTACCATCCTCCAGTGGATTTGTGGCAGTTGTTTTAGCCATCTACCTGAGCTACGCCAGCTTCTAAGCATGACACCTGCTTTCTGCATTGCCCTCCAGGAAACCTGGTTCCCGGCAATGCGGACCCCTGTACTTTGTGGATACAGGGGCTATTACTGTAACTGTAGCACTTACCATAGTGTGTCAGGTGTAGCCTGCGTGTATGTCCTTACCTATGTATATAGTGCTCCTGTGCCCCTTGAAATATCATTGGAAGCTGTGGCCGTCCACGTAAGGACTACCCAGGACATAACCGTCGGTAGTGTCTATCTCCCTCCAGGTGGTACAGTCCCCCTGACCAAATTGGTTGCACATTTCACCCAACTCTCCACGCCTTTTCTTCTCTTGGGAGATTTTAACGCCTACAATCCCCTGTGGGGTGGAACGAAGATTACTGGCCGAGGCAGAGCTGTCGAGAATCTCATCTCCCAACTCGACCTCTGCTTGTTAAACACTGGCGCCGCCACACATTTCAGTGGGGCACATGGCACGTTCTCGGCCATAGATCTGTCCTTGTGCAGCCCAGCGCTTGTACCATTGGTCCACTGGAGAGTCCATGACGACTTGTGTGATAGTGACCATTTTCACATATTCCTTTCACTGCCCCAGCGTCACTCCACTGAACGCTTGCCCAGATGGGTATTTAGCAAGGCAAACTGGGCAGTGTTCTCCTCTGCTGCCACTGTTGAACCACTTCTCCACGATACCATCTATGTGGTGGTTGAGACACTGACTGCAGCGATTGTTTCCGCTGCAGAACGTACCATTCCTCGTTCGTTAGGGTGCCTCCAGCAAAATTCAGTGACTTGGCGGTCGCCGTAGGTCGCTGAAGCCATTAAAGAACGTTGGCGGGCTCTTCAGCGACATAAGCGGCACCCGTCTTTGAAGAACCTTATTTTCTTCAAACGTCTCCGTGCTCATATCCGCAGGCTCATCAAAAGGCGGAAACAGGAGTGCTGAGAGAGGTACGTTTCTACCATGGGTACCGTACTTCATCCTCCCAGGTGTGGATGAATATTCGGCGCATCTTTGGATTGCAGCACTTTACAGGTGTCCCACTGCTTTCCATCCATGGGGCGCTATGCACCTATGCCGATGTAATCGCTGAGCATTTCGCTCACCACTATGTTCCGGCGTCTGCGTTGGGGAATTACCCGCCTGCATTTCCCTCGCTAAAACGCTGGGAGGAAGGCAAACGGCTCTCTTTTGCTTCTCGCCACCCTGAGACGTATAACGCCCCATTTAGTTCGTGGGAACTTCAAAGCGCCCTGGCGCAGTCCCCCGATACAGCCTCTGGGCCAGATGGCATCCACAATCATATGCTCAAACACCTGTCTCCGGACCGTCAGCGATGTGTTCTTGCCATCTTCAACCGCATGTGGGGCGATGGTGTCTTTCCGTCGCAGTGGCGGGAAAGTACCATCATTCCGGTGCTGAAGCCTGGTAAGGACCCGCTTAATGTAGATAGCTATCGGCCCATCAGCTTGACAAACACTCTGTGCAAGCTACTGGAACGTATGGTCAGTTGATGGCTGTGTTGGCTGCTCGAGTCTAGGGGTCTTCTGGCTCCGTGCCAGAGCGGATTCCGTCAGGGCCGTTCCACCGCCGATACTTTGGTCTTTCTCGAGTCTGCAATCCGCACTGCTTTCTCCAGGCGCTAACACCTCGTCTCCATCTTTTTCGACCTCTCCAGAGCATATGACACGACGTGGCGGCACCATATTCTCGCCACGTTGCACGGGTGGGGACTCCGGGGCACTCTCCCAATTTTTATTCAGAATTTTTTATCTGTTCGGACATTCCGCGTTTTACTTGGTACATCCCATAGTTCACTTCATGTCCAGGAAAACGGCGTACCACAGGGCTGTGTATTGAGCATGCCACTTTTCCTTGTGGCCATTTATGGTCTTGTAGCAGCAGTGGGGTCATCTGTCTCACCCACGTTATATGCTGACCATTTCTGCATCTTTTTCACCTCCTCGACCATTAGTGTTGCAGAACGTACAGGTAGATTGCAGGGAGCCATACGCAAGGCGCAGGCTTGGGTCCTCGCCCATGGGTTTCACTTTTTTCCTGCAAAGACTTGTGTTATGCACTTTTGTCGGCGTCGAACTGTTCATCCCCACCCTGAGCTCTATCTTCTTGACACTTATCATTTTCTGCGATTACTGTTCGATACCCGGCTTACTTGTCTCCCACATATTCGTCAGCACCTGAAGGCCCTCTGCTGCCTCAACGACACAACTTGGGGTGCAGATCGTAAGACGCTGCTGCAGCTCTACAGAGTCCTTGTGCTGTCCCGACTGGATTATGGGAGTGTGGCGTATGGCTCGGCCTCGCCCTCAGCGTTGCAGCTGCTGGACCCTGTTCACCACTGTGGGGTTCGACAGGCGACAGGAGCATTCCGCACCTACCCTGTAAATAGCCTCCTTGCTGAGGCTGGGGTTCCTCCACTTCGCATTCAGCGTCAACAACTGTTAGCCAACTATGCTGCCCACATCCGTTGTTCGCCCGTCACCCTAACTACCGTCTCCTTTTCGCTAATGCGGCAGTCCATATCCCACACCGGCGGCCGCGATCAGGCCATACAATTGGGATCACTCCTTAGTGAACTCGAGTGTTTGCCTCTTCCATCTGCTTTTCACGTCCACCCACATACACCACCTTGGTGTACTGGTCGGCCGCAGCTTCGTCTGGAAATCTCACGATGGCGAAAAGATTCAGTTCCTCCTGCAGTCTTGGGCCGGCAATTTATTACTCTCCTCGACGCATCCCGCGACTCGGAGGTTATCTACACAGACGGCTCGATGGTTGATGGCCGTGTGGGGTACTCTAATGCTTATGCGGACTATGTAGACCAGCGCTCCTGCAGTGTTTACACCGCAGACCTGACAGCCATTTTTCGTGCCCTTGAGCGTATTCGTACCAGCACTGGAGAGTCCTTCGTCATTTGCAGTGACTCTCTCAGTAGTCTGCAGGCTCTTGACCAGTGCTACCCACACCATCCCATTGTTGGTGCCATCCAGGGGTCCATTGACGCTCTTTTACAGCGTGGACCCCGGGACACGTTGGGAGAGCGGGAAACGCACTCGCCGACCAGTTAGCCAAAGAAGCTACCCGCAAACTGACGTTGGAGATCGGCCTCCCGACCACTGATCTCCGATCGGTGTTGCGCCGTCGGGTCTTTGGGATGTGGGGAGACGAATGGCGCACTCTGTCTGCACCCAGCAAGCTGTGGCGAGTAAAGGAGACGACGATTGTGTGGGGTTCCTCCGTGCGGGCCTCTCTCAGGGATTCTGTTATTCTCTGTAGGCTCCGCATTGGTCACTCTTGGCTGACGCATGGTCATCTGCTGCGTCGTATGGATCCCCGTCATTGTCGCTGTGGTGCGAACATGACGGTGGCCCATCTGTTGTTGGAATGTCCTCTTTTAACAGCTCTCAGGCGAGCTTCTAATCTCCAAGGTGATTTATCATCTCTTTTAGGTGACAATGTCTCTATGGAAGATCGGGTTTTAAGTTTTATTCGCGCAAGCGGCTTTTATAGATCCATTTAATTTTATTACGTCACCCTCTTTTGTGCTGTATATTTTACTTAGTTTTGTGTTGTACTTCGACTCCACCCTAATCTTTTAGGCTGGAGGTTTTAACGTGTTTCAGAGTGGCTGGCTCATCCTTTTATTTTTGTGATGAGCCAGCCACAGTCCTCTGCTGTACAGTTTTAATTCCTTCTGCCTTTCTTCTCTGTGTTGTTTTTGTTGCTGTGCTCCGTTTTCCGTGTTGTCTTAGCATTGACCTTGAGGCTTTTCTTCCCCCGGAATTTTTATGTTAGTGCTTCGCCTGACTGGTGGATAGTTTCAATGTGCTCTGTATTTTTATGAAACAAGGGACCGATGACCTTTGCAGTTTGGTCCCTTTAATCTTTAAACCAACCAATTATGTCATCGTTATGTGAACGTACACTGAGGTGACAAAAGTCACGGCCTAGTATAGCAACTCAACGTGGCGTGGTCTCAACAATTCGTTGGAAGTCCACTGCAGAAATACTGTCCATTCTATGTAAACACAGCCCACCAGCTTGCCCAGTGCCTCGTTGACAACTTGGGTCCGTGACTTGGTGCACTCTACGATACTCTCCAACCTAAACATCAGCTCTTACCAACTGAAACTAGGAGTCATCTGAGTAGATCACGGTTTTCCATTGGTCCAGATCTCAACCGATATGGTCACGAAACTAGGTGAGGGGCTGCAAGCGAAGTCGTGCTGTTAGCAAAGGCACTAGCGCTGGTTGTCTGTTGCTATAACTCATTAACGCCAAATTTTTCCGCTCCGTTCCAACGGCTTCGTTCGTCGTCCATCGCCCATCGATTTCTGCCGTTTTTTCACGCGATATTGCTTGTCTGCTTGCAGTGACACCTCTACGCAAACGCCGCTGCTCTCGATCGTTAAGTCGCGGGCGGTCGTCGGCCACTGCGTTGGTGCGAAGTTTGGTATTGGCGGCATACCCTTGACACCCCTTGCAAAGTAGTCGAACATAGCCATTTCTAGTTAATGATAGGTTTAGCTGGACAGAGGAGGCAGTTCATTCCATGTAAACACATCCCACACCATTGTGGAGCGACCAGCAGCTTGCACAATGGCTTGTTGACAACTTGGGTCCATGTCTTCGTGGGGTGTGCGCCACACTCGAACCCTGCCATCAGCTCTTACCAAATGAAATCGGGACTAATCTGACCACACCACGGTTTTCCACTCGTCTAGGCTCCAGCCGATATGGTCGCGAACCCAGGAGAGGCGCTGCAGGCGATGTCGTGGTATCAGTAAACGCAGACTCGCCCGTCATCTGCTGCCATTGCCCATTAACTCCACATTTCACCATGCTGTCCTAACGCAGACGTTCGTCGTCCTTCCCGCTTTGATCTCTGCGGATATTTTTGTCTGTTAGTGCCGACAACTCTACGCAAAGGACGCTGCTCTCGGTTGTTAAGTAACTGCTGCTGACTACTACATTGTCCGTGGCGCCAGGTAATGCCTCAAATGCAGTATTCTCGGCATTGTCTTGACACTATGGATCTCGGAATATTAATTCCCTAATAATTTACGAGTTGGAATGTCCCATGCGACTAGCTCCAACTACCATTCCGCGTTGAAAGTCTTTAACTCCCATAGTGCTGTCATAATGGCGTCGGAAACCTTTTCACATCTGTCACCCGAGTACAAATGACAGCTTCGCTAATGCACCGGCCTTTTAAACTTTGTGTACACGATACTACGGCCGTCTGTATATGTATGTATCGCTGTCCTATGACTTTCTCCAGCTCAGTGTATAAACATGCTTACGTTGTCTAGGGTAGAGTGTTCTACTTGGAGGGCAGTGTACATGTGAACACGTTTTGCTTCCTTCTCCGCGTTGCACTCTAGTGACCGATCTTAGAATCACACGAACGAAAGCTCACTGGAAATCGTCATAACCAGCTTCTGCCATTTTATACTCTTTTTGTTGTTTTTGAAATGTGTTTGTGTTTGGTACAGAGTTTGTAAATGTTTCGAGTTCTACATATTTAAATGTTAGTGTTGATTCTTCAGTTAGAGAGTTTTATGATGAATAAAGTTCTGTATATTTTTAAAACTAGTTACATAACGTGTGCGCTATTTCGTCAGCCATCCACCACCTTGTATGCTGAAACGGAAGATCCTTCTACCATGCAACTCGTGATATTTGCAAATGTACTCAGTTTTTTTAGTATCTTAACAAGTTTCTCTGTCTTCAAAATGGGAATTTGTGTTCGTAGTCCATATTTTCTACATGAAAATGTTCTTAACAAAATGTTGTAACTTGTCTTTGATACTAATTAATTTCATTTCACTTACTGAGTATGATGCGCAATTGAGTAATAGTGTAACAAATAGACTATTAAATATACTGTAGACAAGATTTTCTCGATTATAACTTTCAAATTTGAATAGAATATTTGTGTCTAGCTAATTGACGACCCCCTTGAAGAGGTGCCCACATTGAGATAAACCTTAATTTTCTGATGTAATTTTTGTAATTTTAGGAAACGCCTCCTGCACACATCATGTGATTGTTATCCCTTCAAAGTGGAAAAAGAGAAGAGAGAATACCTTGAACACGTATTATAGGGTTGACTAGCGGCGTATGTCAGAGAAGGTTAGCTAGGTACAGCGCTCTCCCCAACTCCTTTCAAAAACGCAAAATTACACGCAATATTTACAGTCGCGATGAGCTAGCGCAGGCTGTGGAAAAAAAAGAAAGTCGAAGCGTGCTGGGTTCACACCCCAAGAGGTCCGTGGATCGAAACCACGCTCTACTACCAATTGTAAACCAGACAATGGGGAGTTAAGGAAAACTGGAAGGATCAGGCCTGCAGTTCAGCTGATTATTATTTCATGGAAATACCACTTTATTGATAATTTAAAATTTAACTTAAAATCAAAGAAATAAATACTGCAATTTAAATCTTAAGGCCACAGGCTTTTAATAATAGTAATAATAATAATACAAGGACCAGGTGAAATTGGCAATGTAAATCTTAAGGCCACAGTTTAGAGAAACATGACTACAAGATTACTCTTTTCAGACTACTGTAGTCGAACGAAGCCACACTTAATACTCATTTTGTGTAAGTTGTCGGCGCTGCATGGATGCAAGAGGCGCCTTGAGATGGTAATTTTTAAACAAACAATTGGATGACCTATCCTGCAGATCGGTCCAGGGCGAAGCAGACGTACCAGGCTGCGAGCAACGTGACTCCTCTGCCTCAGACCAACTACAACTAACTGTCTTCCCACTCTGAGACACCACACAGCCAGCACTTCCTCCTAGGCCGACTTACACCAGAGATGCTCGCTGAACAAATAGTAAATCGATGGCAAACTCGAGCCAGTGGCGCCGGAAAAGATCCAAGCGAAGTAAAATATGGCGCCACGGCTCAAAATTAGCTTCAACTGTATTTTATAACTCTCCGTGTCGTTTCTTAAAAACACGTTAGGTAATCTATTGAAAATTACGTATTTCATATTTCAGGAAGCAAATTTCTGTGAATTTTTTTGACGCGTGTTACGAAACTGAATGTGGAAGTAAAACTGATGACATAATGAAGTTTGAGGACTACAACAGCGTTGTCAGTGATTCGTACTGGGTATTGTTAAGAAAGACCTAGACTTTTAATCAAATTCGATTTTAAGTAAACTACGTGACTGACTGAGTGAGGAAGGACATACTGAAATTTGAAGACTACACCAAATAAAAACAAGCAAGTATACCTTTCATTATGAGCAATTATTATTTACCGAGCGGGGTGGCGCAGTGGTTAGCACACTGGACTCGTATTCGGGAGGAAGACGGTTCAATCCCATCTCCGGCCATCCTGATTTAGGTTTTCCGTGGCTTCCCTAAATAGCTCCAGGCAAATGTTGGGATGGTTCCTTTGAAAGGGCACCGCCGATTTCGTTCCCCATCCTTCCCTCACCCGAGCTTGCGCTCCGTCTCTAATGACCTCGTTGTCGACGGGACGTTAAACACTAATCTCCTCCTCCTCCTCCAATTATTATTTGATTTTCCGTCTTAATCTTCTTGTAATTAAAAAGTATGGGAAAATATGCCCTTTAATTGCAGTAAGCTGAAGGCAAAAGATGAGCAATAACTGGTTATATCAGTTAGTGCGTAAGATGACCGCGCAAACCATAACACTTTCATCCACACTTCACATTCGTTATCATTGTACCTACTTTCCTGAATATTGTATAACGTACAATGAATTACAGTTCATCCATAATGGTGCACTGTAATAACTTACAATGTAGGGTCAAATCACATTATTTTGATATAATAGCCAAGGGATGAGAAAGTACTATTTATTTCTATATGAATCTCTAATAACACTACATGCTACAAATAATGTACTGAAATTGTAGCCAACGATTCGATTTAGAAATTCCTTAAACTGCTGCACAAATCAAGCATCTGATATAACTTTTTATCTATGGTGCACATCAGCTTGTACGTTTTAGTGAATCATAGAAGAATATGAATTTGAACATGAGAAGGTACTTAAGAAGCCCACGTATTCATTGGGAGATTAAAGGCACTGACCCTGTAAATATGGCTGTACAGATTTTTTTTAAAAAAAAGTTATTGCCTTGGCTCCCTTCGGCCACCATGGTACTAGTACGAGGTACGTGAAGCTTCTTATTCAGTTTGGTACTAAGTTGGTTTGTGAACGGCTCTGTAGTCTGTTGGCTTTCTCATTTAAATTTGTTTCAACAAGTAGCAGCGATTGTCTACTACTAATACATACAAGGGAAACTATATTAAATGATATGAAAGCAGATATGAATGATTTCCTTGTTTTGCTTCCGTTCATTTTTCTAATGGCACTCTTCTGACTTTTGAAACTACCAAGTGATACTGTGGAGATTCCACTGAACGTTACACTCTAATTTATGCGAGATAAATATAAGCATAGCAGACTCTTATAATTGTTTTCATACTGGTACAAATTTTGAGTTCTTAAAACTTTTTCTAATTAATTTGCTGTCAATAGACTCAATACAGTTAACTCAGATTTGGCCAACCTACAACCGTATTCTTTGGAATTTCAATTCTGATTTCTTTCTTAACTTAAACAACAGTTTACGCAGATTCTTCTTTTGATGATTATGAAGATTTATTGTGACAGTCTTTTATTATTTACGACTGCATTTTTATCATGTGGCCATTTGCAAACTGGCTTTGTCGTACAGTTTAAAGGCTACTGTAATTCCTCCCCTTTATTGCCATGAAGGAGTGCGATTGTAACAAATAAGATAGTTTTATGAACATTCACATTTAGACGCAGGTTATTAGTGTATAAACTGAATAGTAGGGGTTCCTTAGCTAAGTCCTAGGGCACCTCATGTTCGGGAATTCAGTGGCTGCTTTGGACTTCTGATCAGCGTACCTCAGTTCCAAGTGCTGTGGAATTAATTGGTCCTGGGGGCTTACAGGTGAAATATCTTATACAGTAAGAAAATACTTATTTTATATGGATGTAAAAGTGGGAGAACTTGGGCCACTAAACTGCTAGAGAGAAATTGAACCAGGATGTGAACTATTTCGACTCAATGTTGGAAGATACGTAGTGTGTACCTGCTGCCTGCTTTTCAGACGTATAAATGTTATTTCTTGTTATTATTTTGTATGTTTTGCTATGGGCTGACGCATTTGGAATTTTGAATGTGGCATTTGTATAGATTTTGAATATTTTCGTTCGGCTTAATGATGATGGAAGTGAAAATAAAACAGGTGTAGAGGGAAATCGAGGAAATATTCTGTGTTTTATGAAAGTGAGGACAGTTTGACTGAGACAGTCCCAATTAAGTAGCCCAAACCAAAGACGGGTTTAGAGGCACGTTACTGGACGCCAAAGAGGAATTAAGAGGAAAAATAGTAGCTGTGACAGACAACATAAATATCTTGTTTTTTTTTTAAATTTCTAATAAAGTTTGAAGAAACAGACGGATTCAAAAGATTCCGCAATTGGCAATTGGGAATAAATTTAATAATAACTTGATTGATGAAGTAAACATAACAGAGCAACCAGTTTTGTGGGATACTGAAATGGGATCTAATTTAAAAGCTAAGATGAGTTTAAAAGAAAAGAAAACTTAAATATGAAACAGTTCAACAATATATATAAGTATTACCCCAAATAATGAACACACTCCCATAATGACGTCAGAAGTTGACGTCCGCTATGTGGTCATGCATTTGCGTATCAGTAACAGTTTGGTTCTCCCGTCAGTTGTTTTCCTGGAAATGTCATTCATAAAGTCCACACCTTAGAATTTAAAAGAAGAAGGGGAACGTACTAGGTGCGTGAAAAAAAAAACAAAAAAACAAAAAAAAGCAAGCACAAAGTAGCACATCTGGAAACGCGCACACGAGGTGTCGATATTCCACGAACTTTACCGCCCCATCTCTATTGCATGTTTTCTCGTAATATGGTGTAGGTACCGGTATTTGTTGTTCGATCATCTACGTGTGGGTGTATCAAATGCATCTGCTACCATGAATGATCGAGCTGCGGGGTGGGTCGTGGAAGATGCTCCGCAAGTTGTTCGAAAAGTATCAGCTGTACTTAGGATCCTTCGCAACAACACAATGGCAATCGTTTAAATTGTTCCACAATTGTTCCCCCCAAGAAAATATGAATCGCGTGGCGTCTGATCCAAGTGACGGCGTTGTGTTTCGTCCTCGGGTAATAAAACAGCGTCAGGATAGAGGATAGTGCGTCAATCGACAGAAGCGGGCGACACTCGTAAGAAGAAAGACAAAATTTGACGCACAAGATACAGATCTATTCCGCCGACCCGCAATGTTGCTGGTGTTCGTATGTACCCTGGGCGTTGCAGTTCACGCGTAAAGATAAATCGGTAAGACGGATCCCATGGAATCTGTGGTGTCACCGCCAGACACCACACTTGCTAGGTGGTAGCCTTTAAATCGGCCGCGGTCCGTTAGTATACGTCGTACCCGTGTGTCGCCACTATCAGCGATTGCAGACCGAACGCCGCCACACGGCAGGTCTAGAGAGACTTCCTAGCACTCGCCCAGTTGTACAGCCGACTTTGCTAGCTATGGTTCACTGACTTCTACGCTCTCATTTGCCGAGACGATAGTTAGCATAACCTTCAGCTACGTCATTTGCTACGACCTAGCAAGGCGCCATGATCAGTTTCTATTGATATTGTAAATCATATACCGTCAAGAGCGACGTTCGTCATTAAATGGATTAAAGTTAAGTATTCCACCAGCTACGTCCGTTTTCCTCAATTATAATTCCCTTGTCATGTTCCAGACCTCACGCCAGCCTGCGTGAGCTGAAACGCGTGCATTTCGGCCTCCTTTAGTTATACGGTTGGCTCTCCTGCCAACCACAACAGAATCTCTCTCGAGTAACCTCGTTTCTGTTCACCGTCACGTCACAGGTCGAGCATACGTCTGAACATAGCGTTACTGCGTTGACTGAGCGCCATTCTATCCTCAAGTGCACGGCAAGGTATGTCAGTTCGACGACATTGGGCGATCGGCGGCGAAGCAGGGAGCATGAGATGTCACTGGGCACTGATAAGCGAGAGACAGGGAGAAAGTCCCGTACTCCAGATAAATCCTCCCAAAGTTGAAAAATGGTACCGCTATCTCGCTAAGTGTAACATCACCGGTTTTTCTAGTTGGTAGCTAATAGATAAGCATTGATCGGCCCTGTCTAAAACTCGGCGAAGTCAGTAGAACGATGATACTGTTATTAGGTAAAGACAACGTTACAAAAAGCAGTGCTGAACTGAACTCTAGACTTGTGCGTGATGTTTACTTCACCAATTGTGACCAATATTACGCTACTGGTTTAACAGTTGCTGTAAAAATATTAATGATAAGTTTAATTTAGTTCCACCGACACCAACCTACTCATAGTTTGGTTTTAATTTGAAATCTCTAATAAGTCGTAACATTGCAATTGCTTCCTAACGTCAAAGAGTTTCTATATGTGCGCCGAGCGCTTCAGTCAAATAATATCGCAGAACGCAAAAGATCACAGTTATGTCTCTAAACAACTTTGTAATTTGGAATCACAAATGCGTAAATTGGCACGCAAGGGTGGTTTATTTCAGTTTATTTCACAATAACAATCACTTCCTAACAAGGGCGTGAGGAAAAACCTTTCCCAGATGGTGGTGGGGGGAATTTATAAATTATCTGCTTTAAAACTATTGCAAAGTTCCAGACTCCATTTGCAATTACGAATGAAGATAACTGTCTATCGCTGTTCAGTGCCTAACTAGAGTTGAGTTCGAGTTATCTAATTAAAAAGTTCACTTCGCTCTAATATAAGGTAGTCCTCTATCTGAATTCTAAACGATGTTATAGTTGAAGTCAATGCTTAGTTTCACTGCGTCATAGTACATCGCAATTATCAATCCTCGGCAAACAACCTAACCGCGCCTACATATACGAGTATTCAAACAAGTCTGACGAGCTTCGGCTAACTCCCGTAACGTAGTGACGATGGATCAAATTTGCCTTAGCCATTACTCACAATTCTCAAATAGTTCTCACACGAAGTATTCTTTGAGATCGTTGGTTCTTCTTTGCAAATTTTAATTATAATGATTTTGCGATTTACTATGATTTTGAGTTAGAGTTTACTGAGATTATATCTTTCTTTTGTAAGTTGATAAATTACTAAATATAAGGTTCTTGCTCCAATTACTGGTTATTATCCAAATAATAGTCTTAAGTGGAACTTTGGTTACTTGTTCACTTTTCATGGAATTTGGAACTTGTTTTGGGGACATTTTTGGGGTACTGGTTGCTAATTTTTTCTTTTCTCATTTTTCGTCCGAGGAAGTGCCACTGGACGGTCAAGGGAAGACGGTGCCACACACTCCATCAGTAAGCACGTGAGGCTGGTTGGGCACCGCTGCCAAAGCTTGAGGTGCATACCAACGTAGAGAGACACCGCTCGATCAAGAACACTGTCAATTCCGAGTCTGCCTCGTTCTTTGGGAAGAGTGAAGGAGTCGTATCGTAACTTAAATACTATCCCAGCGCTGACAAATGAACCGAATGCCTCCATGAGGCTCTGAGGCTCTGGGCCATGAGTTTAGGCATTGGCAGCGTCTGCGTGACATGCGGAATTCGTGATAGAAATTAATAAATTCGGTCCTTTGATGAAGTTCCGAAGCCCGAAGTCGACGCTCCAAAAGTCCAGCACGGATGAGTTCCAGGACACTCCGTGAAGTCAATACCAACACAGTGGGCGGTATCGCACAATCTGAGTGGAGCTGCGCTTGGTGTTGTCACAGTGCCAGTATTCAAGGCCACCGATTTATGTACATTTACAAGACTCAACCAAGCTTTACCATAAGTGGCTAACTCGACCATGATTCTGCAGGCGTCATGTTCATCACGAAGAGTTAACATCAAATCATCTGCGTACCCGGTGCATCTAAACACAGTGTCACCGAGAGACAACCCCTTGAAGCGGACGGCAAACCGCACAACAACGGCTCCAGTGTCGTCGATAGGGGGCGTCTTTGTCTGGCACAGCGGCGAATCTGCAAGGTTCGACAGTCTGCCGTTGACAAGCACTTCCGATATTGCGTCTCACAGAGCACTGCCTCGACTATAGCGCCGGGTAGTACATATTCTGAGCGGCAGCAGTTAAGTACATATGAATGACGCGATCAGACTAAAGGCAATAACCGTCAGCGCTCTCGATACGCGACAGAAATTAGCGACGGCAATCGTGTCCGTATAGGGACACAGGACAGTGCGGATGTTTCCCACGCACCAATGCCTAATCTATTGATAGGACACAAGACGTCGTACGCGAATTCGAGCCGCCAATACGCGTCTCAAAATTTTCAGATCATACGTCAACGAAGTTAGTGGCCGGTGGTCCATGATATGTGATCCTTCGCTTGATTTACGGATCGGGGTGGTAACATTTTCCACAAAGACAGCTGAAAGTCGCACCTCTGGCTTCATGAGCTCTTGAAATACAGTCGTCCAATAGGGTACCAGTAGCCTTCGGAACGTCCTATAAAATTATGGCGGTAAATCATCCGGCCCCAGTGCTTACTGGGAGCCCCTTTTCCTATGGCACCAAATACTTTTTCTTGAATCATTGGTCTGAACAATTCCTGTTGGAGTTCCGGAGTAAACACGGTGCGCGTGAAAGCAGCATCAGCAGCAATGATCTCTGCATCAGATCGCACGTGCTAGAATGTTTATGTCCCTTTGCGTCACGCGAAGAACGACATCCTGTGCAGTCACCTCATGGATCAATGTTCAATGTCTGTGCTTTCTTTCCATGGCTATATGGTACACGGAGGGCCGTTCGTTGGTTATTACGACCGTTTGACAAATGATGCTTCGTTACAAGTGTTGGCGCGTCACCGTCACAATCTTCGCTTTTGCTCGGTTGGCAGTCATCTCGCGGACCGGTGATGGGGGTATAGCGTAACACTCACTGAGGACGGCGTAGTAGAATGTAGTGCTGAGCCTCCATGTCGCAGCTTCCCCACGTAACGTCTTCGAAGTGCGTCAAAGGCTCGGCCTGATACAGCGCAGCCACCACTGTAAAGTAGACATGTACTCTCCTCGTCGTCGTAGACAGTGTCTCCCACTGCCGCTTGACATTCTGGTGAGTTCAGGTGGGCAGTGTCAAATTTCCACGGGCTGCGGCTGCGTCACACCCTTTGGCGTCTAAGCGTGGTGGTACAGATGCGAGGAGTGAGGTCAGTGAACGCTGCCGGCCGCAACTCGGCTATCGTGACCGCATCCCTGAGAGAGCGTGAAGTGTTCAGTGAACTCGAAAGTAAAATTCTATGTACCGACTTGACAGAAAATCCTAGGAAGTTCTCGTCTTACATTAAATCAGTAAGTGGATCGACACAGCATATCCAGACACCCTGGGATGTTGATGGCATTGAAACAGAGGATGACACGCGTAAAGCTGAAATACTAAACACCTTCCAAAGCTGTTTCACAGAGGAAGACCGCACTGCAGTTCTCTAAATACTCGCACGAACGAAAAAATGGATGACATCGAAATAAGTGTCCAAGGAATAGAAAAGCAACTGAAGTCACTCAACAGAGTAGAGTCCACTGGACCAACTCGATTCTACACAGAGTACGCGAAAGAACTTGCCCCCCCCCCCCCCCCCCCCCTTCTAACAGCCGTGTACCGCAAGTCTCTAGAGGAACGGAAAGTTCCAAATGATTGGAAAATAGCACAGGTAGTCCCAGCTGTCAAGAAAGATCGTCGAGCAGATGCGCAAAACTACAGGCCTATATCTCTACATCGACCTGTTGTAGAATTTTAGAACATGTTTTTTGCTAGCGTATCATGTCATTTCTGGAAACCCAGAATCTACTCTGTAGGAATCAACATGGATTCCAGAAACAGCGATCGTGTGATAAACAACTCGCTTTATTTGTTCATGAGACCCAGAAAATATTAGATACAGGCTCCCAGGTAGATGCCATTTTTCTCGAATTCCGGAAAGCGTTCGATACAGTTCCACACTGTCGCCTGAGCCTACGGATATCAGACCAGCTGTGTGGCTGAAGAGTTTTTAGCAAACAGCACACAGCATGTTGTTCTCAATGTAGAGACATCTACAGACGTTAAAGTAACCTTTGGTGTACCACAGGGAGTGTTATGGGACCGTTGCTTTTCACAATATATATAAATGACCTAGTAGATAGTGTCGGAAGTTCCATGCGGCTGTTCGCCGATGATGCTGTAGTATACAGAAAAGAAAATTGCAACGAAATGCAGGAAGATCTGCAGCGGATAAGCACTTGGTGCAGGGAGTGGCAACCGATCCTTAACATAGACAAATCTAATCGACTGCGAATACATAGAAAGAAGGATCCTTTATTGTATGATTATATGATAGCGGAACAAACACTAGTAGCAGTTACTTCTGTAAAATATCTGGGAGTATGCGTGCGGAACGATTTGAAGTGGAATGATCATATAAAATTAATTGTTGGTAAGGCAGGTGCCAGGTTGAGATTCATTGGGAGAGTCCTTAGAAAATGTAGTCCTCCAACAAAGGAGGTGGCTTACAAAACACTTGTGCAACCTATACTTGAGTATTGCTTATCAGTGTGGGATCCGTACCAGGTCGGGTTGACTGAGGAGATAGAGAAGATCCAAAGAAGAGGGGTGCGTTTCGTCACAGGGTTATTTGGTAAGCGTGATAGCGTTACGGAGATGTTTAGCAAACTCAAATGGCAGACTCTTCAAGACAGGCGCTCTGCATCGCGGTGTAGCTTGCTGTCCAGGTTTTGAGAGGGTGCGTTTCTGGATGAGGTATCGAATATATTGCTTCCCCATACTTATACGTCTCGAGGAGATCACGAATGTAAAATTAGAGAGATTCGAGGGCGCACGGAGGCTTTCCGGCAATCGTTCTTCCGGCGAACCATACGCGATTGGAACAGGAAAGGGAGGTAATGACAGTGGGACGTAAAGTGCCCTCCGCCACACACTGTTGGGTGGCTTGCGGAGTATACATGTAGATGTAGAGTGGGAGGTATATGAGCCGGATCGGTGATCGCCATCAGTGATCGGCTAGTTTACCTTTCCTATTTACGGATAGTGATGTTTGTCAGAGAGGTTAGTGAGCGCAAGGGGGAGAGTCTTTGGAGGGGTCTGCAGTGAGAGAGTCGAGCCTTGGCTGTCGATACGAACGGTCATGCAATGAGTTCTGTATTGGCTAGACACGTAGTATTGTGTAGGTTGCACTTTTAGCGGAAAGTAGTGGCCTGAAGAGGAATGAGTACGCCGTTGCTTGTGGAGGTTTCAGTACGGGCTCTCGGCATATTGCAATGTGTTACTTGCAGCCCGTAAGGAGTTAAATGTCGGCCTCCTGTGTTTGTGAGAGACGCACAGGCGGGCTTCGTTAGAGGCTATCCATTCCGGTTTTGCTACATCAGCAGTCTGCTGCTACGGTGAGCGTGGTTGTTACACTCCTGGAAATTGAAATAAGAACACCGTGAATTCATTGTCCCAGGAAGGGGAAACTTTATTGACACATTCCTGGGGTCAGATACATCACATGATCAGACTGACAGAACCACAGGCACATAGACACAGGCAACAGAGCATGCACAATGTCGGCACTAGTACAGTGTATATCCACCTTTCGCAGCAATGCAGGCTGCTATTCTCCCATGGAGACGATCGTAGAGATGCTGGATGTAGTCCTGTGGAACGGCTTGCCATGCCATTTCCACCTGGCGCCTCAGTTGGACCAGCGTTCGTGCTGGACGTGCAGACCGCGTGAGACGACGCTTCATCCAGTCCCAAACATGCTCAATGGGGGACAGATCCGGAGATCTTGCTGGCCAGGGTAGTTGACTTACACCTTCTAGAGCACGTTGGGTGGCACGGGATACATGCGGACGTGCATTGTCCTGTTGGAACAGCAAGTTCCCTTGCCGGTCTAGGAATGGTAGAACGATGGGTTCGATGACGGTTTGGATGTACCGTGCACTATTCAGTGTCCCCTCGACGATCACCAGAGGTGTACGGCCAGTGTAGGAGATCGCTCCCCACACCATGAAGCCGGGTGTTGGCCCTGTGTGCCTCGGTCGTATGCAGTCCTGATTGAGGCGCTCACCTGCACGGCGCCAAACATGCATACGACCATCATTGGCACCAAGGCAGAAGCGACTCTCATCGCTGAAGACGACACGTCTCCATTCGTCCCTCCATTCACGCCTGTCGCGACAGCACTGGAGGCGGGCTGCACAATGTTGGGGCGTGAGCAGAAGACGGCCTAACGGTGTGCGGGCCGTAGCCCAGCTTCATGGAGACGGTTGCGAATGGTCCTCGCCGATACCCCAGGAGCAACAGTGTCCCTAATTTGCTGGGAAGTGGCGGTGCGGTCCCCTACGGCACTGCGTAGGATCCTACGGACTTGGCGTGCATCCGTGCGTCACTGCGGTCCGGTCCCAGGTCGACGGGCACGTGCACTTTCCGCCGACCACTGGCGACAACATCGATGTACTGTGGAGACCTCACGCCCCACGTGTTGAGCAATTCGGCGGTACTTCCACCCGGCCTCCCGCATGCCCACTATACGCCCTCGCTCAAAGTCCGTCAACTGCACATACGGTTCACGTCCACGCTGTCGCGGCATGCTACCAGTGTTAAAAAGACTGCGATGGAGCTCCGTATGCCACGGCAAACTGGCTGACACTGACGGCGGCGGTGCACAAATGCTGCGCAGCTAGGGCCATTCGACGGCCAACACCGCAGTTCCTGGTGTGTCCGCTGTGCCGTGCGTGTGATCTTTGCTTGTACAGCCCTCTCGCAGTGTTCGGAGCAAGTATGGTGGGTCTGACACACCGGTGTCAATGTGTTCTTTTTTCCATTTCCAGGAGTGTATTTTCTTCTGAAGACTACTAAGAAAGCGTGTGCCACCTCCTCAAGACTCTTGCGCTATCGCCAACCGTTCTAGTTAACTGTTACCCAATGTGAATTGCCAGACTGTACTTATTGATCTGATCTGTGTGTCGGCTCAATCTGCCTCTCCCTGTATTAGTACATTGCATGCTTTATTTCTTTAACAACTTCTCGGAAAGAGTGTTTGCTCTGTACAACTTGTCTGACGTATTCGTATCTCACGTGTCTTTGTTTAATTGGCGGCTCCAGCCGCGAACTTGTATTCAGTAACAAAATATTTCCTTGCAGCGCCAACTTAGAGGTGTGGTTGGAAAGTTTTAAGAATGGATCTGCTACTGCTTACTGCTTTAGAGGGCAGATACGGGGAGGGTGGGGAGTGAGTCATTGCCTTTTCCTTGAACGCCCTCTGACAGGATACTGCGTTTCCTTTATTCAGTTCGTTGTGGCAGCTGGGTGAGTGCGGGTGTATTAGGATTTGTTGCCGGATTGCGTCTGCTTGAAAATTGACGTAAAAACGGAGCAACGAGTTTGTGTGAAATTTTGTTTTAAATCTGGGAAATCAGCTTCTGAGACTTGCGAACTATTAAAATCAACTTTTTGAGATAATTGTATGAGCCAGTCAAATGGTTTTGTCTGGTCCTGCAGATTTAAAAATGGACGCGAATCATTTGAAGATGAACCACGGTCCGGCCGTCCTCTCACCTCAAAAGCGAACGAAAATGTTGTGAAACTTGGCGACTTAGCGCGCTCTGATCGTAGTTTTACAATTAGATAGATGGCTAATGAACTTAATTTAAGTTTCTGTGCAGTTCAGTGAATTTTAACGGAAGACCTGAACACGCGTCGAGTGTCCGCAAAATTCATTCAAAAATGTTGTCAAGTTACCAGAGACAATACCGACTTGAAGTGTGCTAAGAGCTGATTAATCGGACTAATAATGACCCAGAATTGTTAAATAGGGTAATTACAGGTGACGAATCGTGGGTATATGGATATGATCCTGAAACTAAAGTGCAGTCTTCCCAGTGGAAGACTCCAGATTCATCACGACCGAAAAAAGTACGGCGAAGTCGGTCGAAGGTGAAGACAATGTTGGTGATTTTCTCGATTCTGCCGCTATTGAGCATCATGAATTTAGTCCTGGCGGACAGATAATTAACCAGGAATACTACAAAAGTGTCCTTGAGCGTTTGCGCGAACAGATGTGGAAGAAAAAGCCTGCAGTGTGGAAAGGCAGGAGTTGGTTTCTTCACCATGCCAATCCTCTGGCTCATCGTGCCTTCTCCATCACTGAATTTTTGACCAAATTCAAAATTCCTGTCCTTCCACAATCGACATATTCCCTTGATTGGGACCCGTGGACTTCTACCTGTTTCCTAAGCTGAAGTTTTTTCTGAAAGGTAAGCGATTTGACTCGATTAAAGACATCCAGGCAAATATGGAAAGTGTCCTTAACACACTTCAGGAAAAAAATTTCCAGGAATGTTTCCAAAAGAGGAAACACCGTTGGAATCGGTATGTTCAGTCAGAAGGGACTGTTTTGAAGGAGATGCATCACAATAGCATATAAGTACCAACATTGACGGGCACGTACAATGACAAGTCCATTGTTAAAACTTTCCAATGACACCTTGCATTAATGTGGGGCCTGCACAATTCAGTTATTTATTTATTTACTTATTTAAATAGTACCGTTACCGGTTTCGAACTGAAAGGTTCACCTTCACACAAATAGTTCACATTAAGTTACATTTTATATCAGCTTTCACTGTTTGTTTTCCCAAATGATGAAATTTCGTTGGGGTGATGGAGTCGTTGAAAAAAGTCTGCCATTACGTTCCAGTGCTGACTGCCTGTGATCATGCAGCAGCGAAGACTGTATGATCCACTTTTCTTAAGTATATTTACGATCAGAAGCAACATTCACACACTAAGGAGTTTCACCACATGGAAGTATGTACACAAAGATGGCGTTATCGCATCCATAACAACAATTACATATAAATACGCACTTCTCCTTCTACCACTAATTTAACTACATGTTGTTCTGTCTTCTCACCACTGCTACTGACTTCAGATTCATCTGGAAAATCATATACAACTTTCCTTCTCTCAAAACCTCTCCATGCCTAGAGATAACACAGATACTTATAGGATTATTTTCAATGTTTCTCCTTTCAGTAGCAGTCAAGCTGTCCACTAATGACAAATCAAAACACGTTGACACATCATCTTCCTCCAATCCATTACTTAACTGGCCTCCTATACAGTCATCATCAGTATGCACCTCTGCCCGTACTACAAACAAATTCTCATTAATCACCTCCACAATATTTCTCTCGTCTAGATCCAGCAATTCGTTACTATCTGTGCTCTCCCCTTATTCGTGAAAAGATTCCTCATCTGTCACATTGCGTATGTATCTCTGTTGATTTGAACTTATATCATCATGTGTACACACATATCAAATACTCATTACAACAGACTTCCCTTCGCCTGTTCCTATTCCAAAAGTCACCTAAGCCACCATTAAGTGCACATATTTTGATGTTATTTGCCTCATTCACCTAATTTGTACTTCCCACATGATTACCTCCTTCTACTACTACCATTTACCATCCTGAAAACGCCAGCATATTCACAGACGGGATGTAGTTTCCCATACTCCGTGATTCTGCGCTCTCTTCTACTCATACGCCCCTCTTTGTCTGTTTTGGACATCAATATCGTCATATGCTGGAGATCACGATCTTTTAGCACGTCCTTGATCGGAGTTAGTTTGCCGATCTACTGTAGCCTCTTGCGACTCTTCCCCTACCATTACCTCGAGACACACTCACTATGTTTACATTTACACTCTGTCTAGGTACTGCATTATTCGGAGGATTAAAGTTCCTATTAGCCTGCTCCTCCTCCCGCATTAGCCTATCTACTCTTTCCAGACAATTAATAAATTTATTAACATCGTCCCTGGGAGCACCAATTATTCATAGGCACATTTCAATTTAAACCTATTATAATCTTATCTGGCTCTAATTTGTTAGTGAAATGCGATAGATTAGCAACCCACTTTAACGCAAATATTTTATCTCTATTCTTTCTGGAGTTAAACTTTTCTCGAGCCCAGAAATTATTTTGCAGTTGCGTTTGCTTTTGTTTACTGCAATATACAATGGAAACAGCATCTTTAAACTTTTCCAAAGTATAGTATCGTTCAGTAGTATCCACACTCCAGCTCCTGGCTTACTACTTAAATTTTGACGAATTAGAACCGATCTTCTGACTATCTGACCATAATATTGGTAACACATTTTCAAAATCATTCTAAAATTCCTTTGGATGCACGTGTCCAACAGGATCAAAACGTAATAACTGTCTGTTATTAAAATAAGCTACTTAAGCCGACTCTGTTATCACACTACCACCCACACTGTTAGGAACAATTTGTATATTATTTCTACTTTAGTTAGTCTGGTGTTACGATCTTGCAGTTCATTTGCTACCGTCCCTACGTTATTAATCGAAAAATTCATGGTAGTTTCTGCTTCGTCTATACGGTGAGACACAACCTTTACAGCTTTCAAACAATTTTTCACTTTCTTCACTGACTTTACTATTCAAAATTGCTTGCTCACTTTGACATACACCTAGAACTGTAGCTTTATTATGCTCTACTTTCTGAACATTGTCTTGGATCTGACTCTTTGCTTGCTTTCATTAGCTGCCCTACTCTAGTCTGCTTAATTCCTTTCTTACACTATCAGAAGATTTCTTACAAATTTCCTCAACTTCATAAACTTTAACTTCTATCTTTTCATCAAAAGCCTTCAATTCTCTTTGCCACATTTCCTTTTAGATGAGAAGCCTGGTTGTTTCACTTAGTATCAATTTCAACTTTGAACTCTTTAAGATCACCAGCTAAATCATTAAAAATAGATTAATTTACCTTTAACATTCGATCATTTTTCCTGGTAATGTTTTTGTTTGCTTCATTGATGCTAAGCATTAATGCTACTAACATTTCTTTTAAACTTTCTTGTTCAGTTTGCTTTACCAAGTTTGGCATATGCCTCTCTTGTCTCCTCTTCATTTCGGTCGCCCTGCCTCATGTCAGATAAATCAGAATCTCTAAAATCACTCAAACTATTATTAAAAGAGCAGGTAATCTCGCCCGTAGTTATATCTGTCAAAACATTTTATTCCTGTTTCTCTCCCACAATTATAACGAACTGTCATAAATTAGGAACTGAAACATCATTAATTTCTAACTCAACCACATTTCTCTCCCCTATAGTGCTTGTGTGAGTGGCACTTCCATCAAGCTGAATAACATTCTCTTCCTTCATTACTGCAGAATTATCATTCCCTTCCCTTTTAAAAGTCTTTCGATACAAGCAAACAATACATGAACTAAACTTAACTTATCTCTATTCGTCGACTGTAATCTCGGCGCGCTGAAACCTTGGGTCCGTCCTCTGCCTCCACCTGTACCAGTTTATGGGCTCCCATCTACTGCCAACACGACTTGGTGCATAGCTCACCATTTTCAGCAAAGTCGACAGGGCCAATTGCGGATCTCTGGTAAAGAACCGAGTGGAGGGTTTGAATCAGAGGCTCAGACGGTTTTGCGACCGTGTATGCTGCAGATCCCTCAATTTGCGCCATATGGTGATGGGTTTCGAGTTCCGCTTAATAGGTTAGAAGCCCACTACACGCAGTAGGTGGTTACACGGTTAGCAGGGGCTGTGAATTGGGCGGTTTTTTAGGTTAGAGGGTCTCTGGAAAACACAAAAAGGGCTTCAGTCTCAAAGGGTGCAGGCCGAATGCGGGAAGAACGTAGATACAGGAACTATTGGTAAAACATTTGTAAATTGTCGTAGTTGTGTTGAGAAAGTAACAGAGATCCAAGAGCTAATAGAAAACACTGATGCTCAAATCGTTATAGGCACTGAAAAACAGGCTAAAGCCGGAGATAAGATCACCCGAAATTTTTGCGAAGAACCTAACGGTGCTCCGAAAAGGCAGGCTAAACACATTTGGCGGTGGCGTATTTGTTGCTATTACAAGTAGTTTATCTTGTCGTGAAATTGAAGTAGATAGTTCCTGTGAGTTAATATGGGCACAGGACATTCTTGCAAGCGGAATAAATAATTGGATCCTTTTACCGACGTCCCAACTCAGACGATACAATTTCTGAAAGCTTCAAAGAAAACTTGAGTTTGATTTCGAACACGTACCCAACTCATACAATTATAGCTGGTGGTGACTTTAATTTACCCTCGGTATGTTGGCGAAAATACATTTTGAAATCCGAAGGTGCGCATAAAACATCATTCGAAATTGTGCTAAATGCTTTGTCTGAAAATTATTTCGAGCAGTTAGTTCATTAGCAAAATCTCTAAGATTTGCGATCTTTTACAGAAGCTTCAAGTTTAGAGCGGACTTCAATGCGAGATGCTTCCAATACTTTCCACAACGAAACTTTGTGTCGAGACCTGGCAGAAAATCCAAAGAGGTTCTGGTCGTAGTATGTAAAGTATGTTAGTTGCAAGGACAAGCAATGCTTTCTCTGAGAGACAGCGATGGAAATACTATCGACGATAGTGCCTCCAAAGCAGAGTTACTAAATACACCGAAGAAGACGAAGTAAATCGTCCAGAATTCGAATCAAGAACATCCGCCAACTTGAGTAAAGTAGAAGTAGATATCCTCGGAGTAGTGAAGCAACTTAAATTACTAAACAAAAGCTACTCTTCTGGTCCAGACTGTACACCAGTTAGGTTTCCTTCAGAGCATGCTGATAAAACAGCTCTATACTTAACAATCATAACAACCGTTCGCTCGACGAAAGATCCGTACCCAAAAACTGGAAAGTTGCACAGGTCACACCAATATTCAAGATAGGTAGTAGAAGTAATGCACTTAATTACAGGCCCATATCATTAACGTCGATATGCAGCAGGATTTTGGAACATATATTGCGTTCGAAATTATGGTCTATTGACACGCAGTCAATACAGGTTTAGAAAACATCATTCCTGTGAAACACAACTAGTTCTTTATTCGCATGAAGTGTTGAGTGCTACTGAAATGGAATTTCAGATTGATTCCGTATTTCCGGATTTCCACAACTCTTTTGACACTGTATCGCACAAACGGCCTGAAGTGAAATTGCGTGCTTATGAAATATCGTCTCAGTTATGTGACTGGATTCGTGGTTTCCTGTCAGAGGGGTCACAGTTCGTAGTAACTGATGGAGAGACATCGAGAAAAACAGAAGTCATTTCTGGCGTTCCCCAAGATAGTGTTACAGGCCCTCTGCTGTTCTTTATCTATATAAACATTTTAGGAGACTGAGCAGCCGTCTTAGGTTGTTTGTAGATGGTGCTGTCGTTTATTGACTAGTAAAATGAGCAGCAGATCAAAACAAATTTGAAAGCGAATTAAAGAAAATCTATGTGGTGCATAAACTAGCAATTGACCCTAAATAGTAAGACGTGTGTCTCCACAAGACTACCACGTCCTGACGTACACGACGACAGCCCGCTAAAATTTCTCCTAGTTGCTTCCGGACTCCGGGACTCATGTACCGGCTGGTTCCGAGTCCTCACTACTGCCTCGACGCGCCTACTGTCTCTCCTTCGGCATCCAACTGGTCGCCCATTGCCCTATAACAGCCAGTATCGTCTGCACACTGCAACTCGTTTTCTGGAGCTGGCTGTCCAGCGGAAAGATTCTTTGTGCGTCACGGTTTTACACCTTTTGATGTCGTGTCGGACTTTCTTCTGCCCGGCGTAGTCCCGCAGTTCGACGTGGCACGGACTCAACAACTTGTTGGAAACAGAGATTAGATTAGATTATATTAGATTCATTATTCATTCCATAGACCCATAAAAGAGGGGATCCTCGTGGGTGTCGAACATGTCAGATAAACACATTACAAAAATAAAATTAGAACAATTTGAGTTTCATTAAATTTAATGATCCTCAATCAATAAACAGTAAAATTATGTACATGAATCAAAATTAAAGTTCTAATATTTACAGGTTAAATACTTAAATCTGCTTTCATTAAATCCATCATTCACACAGTAGCTAGTTACTTGGCTATTACAAACAAGTATTGTCAAAAATTAAAGAAAATTATTCATTTCAATGATTATCAGTTACGAACAGTCAAACTATGTATAAGATTTAAAATTAAACTTACACTGTTTACAGACTTCAAACTTACATCTGCTTTCCATACATCCATCATTCACACAGTAGGTAGTTATTGGGCTGTTACAATCAAGTACTGTCAAAAATTAAAGTATAATAAAAATTAAAATGGTCTACTGCACTTGTTGAGAAACTCATGAATGGAATACAAGGAGTTGGCCACCAAAATTTCTTTTAAATTATGCTTAAATTGTGCCTCATGTGAAACTAAACTCTTAATGGTAACTTACTCAAAATATGCGTTGCTGAGTACTGGACTCCTTTCTGGGCAAGACTAAGTGATTTTAAATCTTTATGTATATTGTTCTTATTCCTAGTATTGATACTGTGTACTAAGCAGTTAGTTGGAAAAAGAGATGTATTATTTACAACAAACTTCAGTAAAGAATAAATATACAGAGAAGCTGTGGTTAGTATGCCAAATTCTTCGAATAGGTTTCGACATGATGTTCTTGGATTTACACTACACATTACTCTTATTTTACGCTTCTGTATTCTAAAACATTTTCTGGGTTTGTGGAGTTACCCCAAAATATGATACCATATGACATAATGGAGTGAAAATAAGCAAATATACCAGTTTTTTTATATTTATATCTCGTATGTCTGACATCATTCACCTTGAAAACACAGAATTGTTTAGGCGCTTTAGCATTTCGTTAGTATGTCGCTCTCAATTGAGTTTGTTATCAAGTTGTAATCCCAAGAACTTTACACTCTCAACTTCACCTATTTCCATGTCATCATATTTTATAGTCACACTAGAAGGAAATCTCTTGGAAGTTCTGAACCGCATATAGTGGGTCATATCAAAGTTTAATAACAGTGAACTGGCTATGAACCATTTATTGAGATCAGTAAAAATATGATTAGCTGCCCTTTCTAAATTTCTATTTGATTTACTATTTATTGCAGTGTTGAGCCACGCTGTCTTTTTAGCCATCCATAATTACGAAAGTGTTGCCGGTGCAAGGATTTTGAACACGAGCTGACCTCTCGATTACACTACATAAATGTTCAATGGGATTCATGTCGTGCTATCTGAATGGCCAAATGTTTCACATGAATTGACCAGAATGTTCTTCAAAGCAACGAGAACTTACGACGCATTGTCACCCATAAAAATTCCGTTGTTGTTTGGGAACATAACGTCCATGAATGACCGCAAATGATCTCCAAGAAGCGAACACCCATTAGGACCCAGTCCACTATATGTAAACACAGTAACAGAACCCAGTACGTTGTTCTCGATGGAGAGCGTTCATCGGAGGTGAGGATATCATCTGGAGTGCCCCATGGAAGTGTGGTAGGTCGGCTGTAGTTTTCTATCTACATAAATGATCTTATGGATAGGGTGGATAGCAATGTGCGGCTGTTTGCTGATGATGCTGTGGTGTACGGGAAGTTGTCGTCGTTGAGTGACTGTAGGAGGATACAAGATGACTTGGACAGGATTTGTGATTGGTGTAAAGAATGGCTGCTAACTCTAAATATAGATAAATATAAATTAATGCGGGTGAATAGGAAAAAGAATCCCGTAATGTTTGAATACTCCATTAGTAGTGTAGCGCTTGACACAGTCACGTCGATTAAATGTTTGGGTGTAACATTGGAGAGCGATATGAAGTGGGGCAAGCATGTAATGGCAGTTGTGGGGAAGGCGTATAGTCGCCTTTGGTTCATTCGTAGAATTTTGAGATGATGTGGTTCATCTGTGAAGGAGACCGCTTATAAAACACTAATACGACCTATTCTTGAGTACTGCTCGAGCGTTTGGGATCCCTATCAGGTCGGATTGAGGGAGGACATAGAAGCAATTCAGAGGTGGGCTGCTTGATATGTTACTGGTAGGTTTGATCATCACGCGAATGTTATGGAAGTGCTTCAGGAACTCGGGTGGGAGTCTCTGGAGGAAAGGAGGCGTTCTTTTCGTGAATCGCTACTGAGGAAATTTAGAGAACCAGCATTTGAGGTTGACTGCAGTACAATTTTACTGTCGCCAAGTCATATTTCGCAGAAAGACCACAAAGATAAGATGAGAGAGATTAGGGCTCGTACAGGCAGTCATTTTTCCCTCGTTCTGTTTGGAAGTGGAACAGCAAGAGAAGGTGCTAGTTGTGGCAGGAGGTACCCTCCGCCACGCACCGTATGGTGGATTGCGGAGTATGTATGTAGATGTAGATGTAGAACGTAATGGAGCTACACACGGCACTGGAATCTGCACGGCTCCGCATCCCTGTCAGCATCTTCCGGCATTCTCTCGCCCCCCACCCATGTGACTGTCTTTCTCCGTGTCTTGCAGCAGTCTATGCTATTCAGGCTCTTGAGATGTGGTCAGATTAAAGTGACTGTTTGTTCGAGTGTGCCGTGTTTTGTGAGCCGCTTTGCCTGAGGCTGCGCTGCCGGCTGCTGGCGTTGCAGACGCAGTTCCACTGGCAGCGGACGGGTGTGCGGGTGGTGGCGCTGTGCCCCGGCGTCACGGACACGCAGCTCATCTCGCAGGCCGGCGGCCGCCAGCCCGACCGGGAGCAGGGCGCGCTGGCCGTGCAGCAGCTGGCCGCGCTGCCGCAGCAGCGGTGAGTGCGCGTGTCGGTTGGTGCCCACCACTGATACAAACAGTCTGTAGGTTCAGGGTCATTCCATTCTAAGAAAAAGGGCGTAAATCACAAAAAACCCGTCAGAATTTCGTTACATATGTCCTTTCTGCTACAGAAAAAACAATCCTGAACCTACAAATTATATATAGTCTTGCCTGCTCACATACATTTGTGTATATACATAACAATAATATATACGTAACAATAATTAAAAAGTAAATGAGCAGGAAAATGACTAATTTCATGATATATATACATATATAAATATAATTCTAAGAACAACTATAAAATAATTGAGTAGGGAAACGGCATATATATATATATATATATATATATATATATATATATATATATATATATATATATAGCCAATAATCGCAGGGACTGAGGTCTGGGGACCTAGGAGGCCAAGCATCACGAAAGTGGCGGCCGAGCATACGATCGTCACCAAACGACGCGCACGAGAGATCTTTCACGTGTCTAGCAATATGGCGTGGAGCGCCATCCAGCATAAACATCGTACGTTCCAGCAGGTGCATATCAGCCAGGAAGCGGATGATGCGATTCTCTAACCTGTCAGCGTACTTCTCACTCGTCACGGTAGCAGTTGCAAAATCAGAATCAACCATTTCCTCGAAGAAAAAAGCTCCGATAACTTTTTTTTGGTTCTAATAAAACCCCATGTCATTCCTAGCATTTGTGTCAATTTTTAGCACTCTATCTACATTATTCCATGGTTTTTCAAATTTATACTGACTTTTTGATCACCCAGTCGTCCATTGATATATATATGGTGCTCCATTGATCGTGACCGGGCCATATATCTCACGAAATAAGCGTCAAACGAAAAAACTACTAAGGACGAAACTTCTCTAGCTTGAAATCCCCGAAACCAGATAGCGCTATGGTTGGCCCGCTAGATGGCGCTGCAATAGGTCAAACAGATATCAGCTACGTTTTCTAAAATAGGAACCCTTATTTTTTATTACATATTCGTGTAGTACGTAAAGAAATACTCGTATGAATGTTTTAGTTGGACCACTTTTTTCACTTCGTGATAGATGGCGCTGTAATAGTCACAAACATATCGCTCACAATTTTAGACGAAGAGTTGGTAACAGGTAGGTTTTTTAAATTAAAACACAGAACGTAGGTGCGTTTGAACATTTTATTTCGGTTGTTCCAATGTGATACATGTACCTTTGTGAACTTATCATTTCTGAGAAGGCATGCTGTCACAGCGTCATTACCTGTAAATACCGCATTAATGCAATAAATGTTCAAAATGATGTCCGTCAACCTCAATGCATTTGGCAAAACATGTAACGACATTCCTCTCAACAGCGAGTAGTTCGCCTTCCGTAATGTTCGCACATGCATTGACAATGCGCTGACGCATGTTGTCAAAACTTGTCGGTGGATCACGATAGCAAATATCCTTCAACTTTCTCCACAGAAAGAAATCCGGGGACGTTAGATCCGGTGAACGCGCGGGCCATGGTATGGTGCTTCGACGACCAATCCACCTGTCATGGAATATGCTATTCAATACCGCTTCAACGGCACGCGAGCTATGTACCGGACATCCATCATGTTGGAAGTACATCGCCATTCTGTCATGCAGTGAAACATCTTGTAGTAACATCGGTAGAACATTATGTAGGAAATCAGCATACATTGCACCATTTAGTTTGCCATCGATAAAATGGGGGCCAATTATCCTTCCTTCCATAATGCTGCACCATACATTAACCCGCCTAGGTTGCTGATGTTCCACTTCCCGCAGCCATTGTGGATTTTGCGTTGCCCAATACTACATATTATGCCTGTTTACGTTACCGCTGTTGGTGAATGATGCTTCGTTGCTAAATAGAACGTGTGCAAAAAATCTGTCATCGTCCCGTAATTTCTCTTGTGCCCAGTGGCAGTACTGTACACGACGTTCAAAGTCGTCGCCATGCAATTCCTGGTGCATAGAGGTATGGTACCGGTGCAATCTATGTCGATGTAGCATTCTCAAACCGACATTTTTGAGATTCACGATTCTCGCGCAGTTTGTCTGCTGCTGATGTGCGGATTAGCCGCGACAGCAGCTAAAACACCTACTTGGGCATCATCATTTGTTGCAGGTCGTGGTTGACGTTTCACATGTGGCTGAACTGTTCCTGTTGCCTTAAATAACGTAACTATCCGGCGAACGGTCTGGACACTTGGATGATGTCGTCCAGGATACCGAGCAGCGTACATAGCACACGCCAGTTGGGCATTTTGATCACAACAGCCATACATCAACAGTATATCGCCCTTTTCCGCAATTGGTAAACAGTCCATTTTAACACGGGTAATGTACCACGAAGCAAATACCGTCCGCACTGGCGGAATGTTACGTGACACCACGTACTTATACGTTTGTGACTATTACAGCGCCATCTATCACAAAGCGAAAAAAGTGGTCCAAGTAAAACATTCATATTTCTTTACGTACTACACGAATATGTAACAAAAAGTGGGGGTTCCTATTTTAAAAAAAGCGCAGTTGATATCCGTTTAACCTATGGCAGCACCATGTAGTGGGCCAACCATAGCGCCATCTGGTTTCCCCCTTCAAGCTAGACGAGTTTCGCTCTTTGTAGTTTTTTCGTTTGATGCTTATTTCGTGAGATATTCGGCCCGGTCACTATCAATGGACCACCCCATATATATATATATATATATATATATATATATATATATATATATATATATATATATAATTAGTAGTAAGTGGGTACATTGAGGTGCGCTTGGTAGAGAAAAATATGACGCCAAACTTTAGTTAAACTAAAAATTTATTGTTATTATTTTTCATTGTCTTTAAACCATTACATTAATCTTTCCATCTTCAAAAAACTGAAAATCCCTGTGAGTTATTAATTTTAAATAACTGTCTGGCAAAAGAATCTTAAACTTGTTATTAAACTTAGTACAATATTTCCCCCATATCTAGTTTTAAAATATTCACACCCAGTAATGTTATACAAAACATTTACTGCTAGTTCGCAAATTATTTTAAACACATTAGAATTGCTTTCACTGTTCAGGTTTCTGACAAAGGGCTACAGTTATATGGAATAAATTTTTATTAATAAAATTTTATTTCAGTTATTTTATTTTCATTATTAAATTTTTTCAACATAAATGGGACAGCTGAGAAAACAGCAACAAAAAGCCTGTAACTGTTGAAGAGATATCAAAAATGATATGTACTAAACCTGAATTTATCATTCAATTTTTAAAGATGATGAAGAAGAAGAGATTCCAGTGTTTGATTGTCCTGAAGATGAAGAAGATGACAGCATCAGTGCATAATGTACATATGGCCTTATACCCATTTTATTTTGCAGAACATATCATTTATCATCATGAAGACTCAATGCTTTTTTTGCTTCTTATTAAATTTAGCGTCCTGTAATCTTCAATATTATCAAACAAACAATCTTATTAATCTTCTAAGCTTATCTTATTTTTAACAACAAGTTTCTTGACTCATTTTATTTTTTTGTCCCTGTCGCCAACTTCATAATCCCACAATTTTGCTCACAAACCACAAAAGTCTTCCATAATTTTTCCATTACATTCATTTCTCCTAAAACTTCTGCTTTCATAAGTCTATGACGAAAATCATACATCAGTTTTTTACATAAACCAAGCATACTCATGTCAATGTAAATTGCTTTATTAAAAATAATTGCAGTTTTATTCAGGTGAATTGCAGCAAAGTTTCATTAAATATTACTCGCTCTTTGAAGTTATGCTTTGTCCCAAGTCTGTTACACTTACCTTGAGCTGAAACTAATTTTATATCCACTCTGTTTCTAACATTTTTACAAATACTGCATTATTCCTCAATTTGTAGCAATCTGTGTATTTTTGTTATCTTGATTTCTAGAGATAGTGTTTAAGATTTCTGTAGGGTCAGCTGAAGTGGCCGAGCGGTTCTAGGCGCTACAGTCTGGATCTGCGCGGCCGCTCCGGTAGCAGGTTCGAATCCTGCCTTGGGCATGGATGTGTGTGATGTCCTTAGGTTAGTTAGGTTTAAGCAGTTCTAAGTACTAGGGGACTGATGACCTCAGAAGTTAAGTCCCATGGTGCTCAGAGCCATTTGAACCATTTCTGTAGGGAACTGCTATTTTTATCATTCAAAGTAGTTATCAACTTATTTTGATTAGTTCGAGGCACAATTTTAGTTTTGGGAGCTTATATGTTTATGTAAATCAAGGAGTTCTCTAGGATATTCTAGATCTACTTCAGATATATATCCAATATTAGAAGTGTCTGACATCTCACTTATTTTTGTGAAATTTAAAGATTCTAGATTGTTTAAATCCAGCATATGGTGAATATTGACTCATAGCGTATCCACACAGATTGTCTGCATCTAAATATGCTAAATAGTTTGATATCTTTTTTACATCATAATTTTTCATGCGTTTATTATTTGCCTTCACATATATTTTACAGCATTGGGATTACCACCTCTTTCCTTTTTCTACCATAAGAATCATATCGTATTAATGTAATCCCAAGTTTAACCAGGTACAGTAAAGTACCAGAATGGACCCAAATCGCATGTTTTTATACAATTTTTTCTAAAATTTTCAAAGACATGAACTAGTAACAGAACAGCAGTGTTAAGATACAGATCTGATCAGAGTTTCTATATAAAAAAATTTCCTAACTAATTTTGTATGGTTATAATCTTCATCATTTCCTTCACAATCATTCAGTTTATTGTTAAATTCTTGTCTCAATGAAAACTGTCTCTTAAAATTTCTTCCACTAGCCGTATAATTGTATCTTGATTACTTGACTGACTAGATTTTCTGGAAAATAGCTTGACTGACTCGATTATCTGGAGAAAATTAATGTTCGACATTTGGTTCTTTTTCAAATCTGATGAAAGTTCGTCAAGGCTTGGAGTCACGAGTCTGAATGTAGCAGTAAACCCCCAACTTTAAATTTTCTGTATTCCTGCCAAAATAAATCTTTCTTCATCGTTGGGTCTCAAATCTATTTGTTTCTTGTGGCACAATTGAGTTCTTTTATGATCAAATAAGAATCATATCCTGAGAGATTATGCAATAAACTGGCACAAAATTAGGATGTTTCAGTTGCCAGTTACATCAATTACAAATGTGTTTATACATTTTCATTTTTAAATTATCATATTGATCAATCTTTTCATTATTATTCCATAGTGATGTCGACATAATGAGCATATTTTATATCTTACATGTCTTGATTGTTCATCAATGGTATCATTTATAGAGTTTAAGAAACATTTCTTCAACCTCTTTTTTCGTACCAGTGGCAACTATTTATTTACAGCTCGTACAAAATAGATACGAGTTTCTAAGTTTTACTGACCTTCAAAATAGTCATCAGCATTATGTATAACCTGTTGCCAGCGATGTGAGACTCGTAGGATACTCTTAGCAGTGCCAGTCGTGTTGACAGTTCGAGCGGCGCGGTCTGTTGCCAGACGAATTTGTAGCAGTTCTGAAGCGAATGCCGTAGCAGGGTGTGATCTCAAAATGAACAGCATAGAGGCGGACGTGACGACACTTTCTGCAGGGCCTGAGCATCATTTTGCAGGACAATGCTCAAGCACGTACAGTGGAAGGTGTTACTGATTTGTTTGAGTGATGGGGCTCTTAAGTGCTATACCACATACTGCACTCCCCTGACTTGAGCCCTCGTGAGTTCAACCCGATTTCTGGACTAAAGGAAACACTTCAAGGCATTCGCTTCAGAACTGCAATAGACGGCGCCGCTCGAAATGTCAACACAACTGGCACTGCTAAGAATATCCTACGACTTCCAGATGGCTGGCACAGGGTTATACACAATGCTGGTGACTACTTTGAAACACGCATCTATTTTGTACGAGCTGTAAATAAATAGTTGTCATTATTCAAGTTCACACCCTCGTATATTAAACGAATTTTTTATGACAATTTGTTCCGCGATATATGATGACTAGATCTTTATTGTTCCCGTTGATGTACTCGATATAGTAACAAAAGCCCCTTGGTTCAAGTTTTTGATATATAGTTTTGTGGTTGGCAGGAGAGCCGACACCGTGTTACTAGAGGAGGCCGAAACGCACGCGTTTTAGCTCACGCAGGCTGGCGTGAGGTCTGTAACAGGACAAGGAAATTAGAATTTAGAAAAACGGACGTAGCTAGTGGAATACTTAACTTTAATCGATTAATGACGAACGTTGCTCTTGACGGTACATAGTTCACAATATCAGTAGAAACTGATCATGGCGCCTTGCTAGGTCGTAGCAAATGACGTAGCTGAAGGCTATGCTAAACTATCTCCTCAGCAATTGAGAACGTAAGTAGACAGTGAACCATTGCTAGCAAAGTCGGGTGTACAACTGGGCGGGTGCTTGGAAGTCTCTCTAGACTTGCCGTGGGCGGCGCTCGGTCTGCAATCACTGATAGTGGCGACACACGGGTCCGACTTATACTAACGGACCACGGCCGATTTAAAGGCCACCACCTAGCAAGTGTGGTGTCTGGCGGTGACACCACATTCCTCCCCCGCAAATCGGCGTACGGTTGTGGCATAAGGCTTCCGCCCGCCGTGGGGAGGACCCCATGTTGACGTATGCGACGAGGTGGGGAGCCTAACAACAGGCGAAGCTGTGCCACCCGCACCCTGCCATTCGGACCGCGGGGAGCTAGGAAACGCCTGAAAACCTGCTCCAGGGTGCACGCCAACATGCGGTGTATGCGCCTGTAGAGACAGGAGGGGCCGAAGGGTCGACCTCCATCGGGCCAGGGCACCCGACGGGCGAAGACGACATGGTCCGGAGCGGGCAAGAGTTTCATGTCAGAGGAGAACCGGTCACGGGAAGCGATCGGCGGCGCGTGACCCAGGGAGGCGCCCGGCGATTGCAGCGACGCGTCCACTGCGGGCGTCGCCGGCGGGAGAACAGGCGGCGGTGGCGGCGGCGCGTCGCCATGGGGCAAAATGGAAGGCAGCGTCGGTAACACTTGGGGCTGAGGCGAGCCAATAGATGGGTCCCCGGGGCACTGACCGGACGGCACCGTCGCTGAAAGCAGACGGCGAGCGGCAGATCCCGTGCGACGACAGAGGCGCAGCTGATTGAGATGCCGACGCACCTCACCAGAGGCCCCGAAAACCAGATACATAGCGCGTCCGAGGCAGCGATGAATGCGCCCTTCGGGCCAACGCAGTGAACCTCGGTAGTGGCGATAGTATACAACGTCGCTGGAGCAAAAGCAGGTGTCTGCCGCTGTTCAGGAACGTGATGCGGCGGATGTAGCAAAGACATCAAGGTTCGATGATGACGATCGTGGAGCAACTCAGCCGGCGAGCTACCATCTCGGGGCTGAGAGCGATACGAGGACAAAAAGAGCAATAACGCGTCCTCCCGAGAATGCGACTCTTTTAACTTCAACATCTGTGACTTGAAAGTCCTGACCAATCGTTCAGCGGCACCGTTTGACTGTGGCGAAAACAGCGCGGACGTCAGATGTTGAATACCATTGGCCTTGCAGAATGACTGAAATTCTGCGGACATAAAGTGTGGGCCACTGTCGGAAACAATAGTCTATGGAAGACCTTAAATGCAAAAGATAGCGGATAACGCTTGGATGGGGGCAGATGGCGTCGTTTAAGACATCCGGACAACAAAAGGAAAATTAGTGAATGAATCTACCACAACCAACCATCGAGCATTCCAGGATGGACCAGCAAAATCGACGTGTAAGCGTTGCCAAGGGGAAGTGGCTTTTGGCCATGCAAAGAATTTCCGCAGTGGTGCTGACTGTTGTTCGGCACACACCATGCAAGAAGAGCACATATTCGTAATTGCGGCATCGATTCCGAACCAATTACAGTGCTGACGACCAAGTTGTTTCGTTCTCACTATACCCCAATGTCCTTGGTGGAGAAGCTGTAAGACAGAGGACTGTAACGAACGTGGTACCACGACCCTGGACTGATCATTATCAGGACGCAACAGCAAAACACCACGTCGTACAAAAAGTCTCTCCTTGTGAGCAAAAAATAGGCGAACCGACGGGTCCCCGATCCGTGACTTGGCAAGGGCCATTGCGTAGCAACAAAACGCAGAACGGTAGCAATGAGAGGGTCGGCAGCTGTGGCTGTAGCTACACGACGAAAATCAATCGGGAACGATTCGACCACGTCATTGGTTTCCGCATCAATGGACATGCAAGCAAGTTCGGAGGAATCGAATGCCCTATCCTCAGCAACAGGCAAGCGGGACAACGCATCGGCGTTTCCGTGCTTAGCAGTGGACCGATACAACATATCGTAGCGGTACTGCGAGAGGAAAATAGACCAGCGAATGAATTTCTGCGCTGTACGTGGAGGTACAGGCTTGGTCGGATGAAAAAGCGATGTCAAACGTTTGTGGTCTGTGATTATGGTAAAGTGACGACCATACAAGAAATCATGAAACTTTGTAACACCAAATACGAGAGCCAATGCTTCATTCTCGATCTGTGAATAATTTCTTTGCGCAGACGAGAGCAATTTGGACGCAAAGGCAATAGGGCGATCGTGCGATTCATCTTTGTGCGTAAGCATAACACCGATCCCGAAATCCGATGCATCCACGATCAACAAAATGGGCTTCTGGGGATCGAATGGCGTAAGGCAAGTATTGGAAAGCAACGCCGTTTTCAACTGGCGAAAGGCGCGTTCGCATTCCGTCGTCCAGACGAACGGAACACCTTTACGGCGTAAGCGATGAAGCGGAGCTGAAATGGAAGAGGCATGCGGCACATAGCGGTGGTAGTAATTTATTTTTCCCAGCACACTATGTCGCTGCTTCAAATTCTGCGGCGACGGCAAGTCTTGTTTGGCACGGAGGTGCGTTGGACTGGTATGTATGCCTTGGGCATTGGGTACATGTCCCAAGCATGGCAAATCACGAGCAAAAAAACAACCATTTGCTGCAATAGGGACCGACGCACAAACTGTAGATATTGCTGAAACAATGCAGGGCGGATGCACACCCGAATGGCAGTTGTTTGAATTGATACAACCCAAGAAGCGTGTTAACCACGAAAACGCGTTGGGATTCTTTGTCCACCGGTATTTGCAAGTACGCATCTGCGAGGTCCAACTTCGAAAAATATTTACCCGGGCACAGTTTGTCAAAAAGATCTTCCGGGCGGGGTAAAGGAAAAGTTGCAATCACTAGTTGTGGATTCACTGTTGCCTTGAAGTCCACACGAAGTCTCAACTTTCCGGAAGGTTTTGGCAGAATTACTAAGGGTGATGCCCAGAGAGAATCCTGCACACGTTCAATTACACCTTGTGATTCCAAATCGTGTAATGTTCTTGCGACATCATCACACAATGCGTGGGGAATATTGCGCACTCTGAAAAATTTCGGTTGCGCGTTTACTTTCAGTTTCAAATGTGCTTTATAGTTCTTAGCGCACCCGAGGCCCGGTGCAAAAACGTCTGCAAATTCTTCACATAGACGAGAAACGCTGTCTGAAGGCACCGTCTGGTTCACTGATAGGACCTGATTTACTATAGACAAGTTAAACAACTGAAATAAATCGAAACCAAACAAGTTCACTGCAGAAGAAGAACGAAGGACGTAAAATGACACAAGTTTTGTTTTTCCTTTGTATGTAGCAAGAAGGGTGCACTGTTCTGACACAGGGATCTCCTGACCTGAATAGCTAGTTAAATTAACATTTGCGGCACGCAACGGAGGTGTGCCCAGCAGTTTGTAAGTGTCTTGATTGATCAGTGAAACTGCAGCTCCTGTATCGAGCTAGAATGGTATCACATTGCCGTTAATGTCCAAGTCTACAAAAAGTTTATTGTCCTGCTGACGACAAGAGTGACTGTCTCATGCGACGTGAACTGACACTGGTACATAATCACTTGCGACTTGACGGGAGTTCCGGCGATATCGACGCACACTATTTTTGGGACGAACACAGTCACTGTTAGAGAGAGTGGCACTGCGCGGAGTGGAATGAACTACATGAATTTCCATGGGTGAAGTCTGAGCTTTTTCTGGCAAACACTCTGAACATGTCCTTTTTATTACAATAAAAGCAAATAGCTAAGCGAGACGGGTAATTCTCACGCGAATGTTTAGTAGCACACCGCGGGCATGATTTTATCACTGCATTTGCTTGCCGGCGCGCACACGTGGCTGAGAGCTTGGCGGCAGCGGCGCGGCCGGGCGCGAGGGCTGTTTACTGCTCTGTGCAGCTCGTCCGGCGGGCCGGTTAACCTGACACACTGCTGGCGAAGTTTCAAATGATTCCTGAGCAAAGTGTGTCCTGCCGATCCAATATGTCCATCACTTGTGGAAGGGAGGGATTTACTAGTTTCAAAATCTGTTCCCTTATACGAACATCAGGAACGTTTTGTGCAATTGCATCACGTACCATAGTATCTGAATAAGGGAGTCCACATTGACACTCAAAAGCACAATTCCTAGTAAGGCCTTGCAAGGTTGCAACCCACTCCCGATTAGTCTGACCTGCCGAACGTTTTGTACGTAAGAAGGTATACCTTTTCGCAACGACATTGACTGATTTTTGAAATATGCATCTTATGCAGACAACATTTCTTCGTAAGACAGAGTTGCTACGTCGCGTCGGGGAAATAATTTGACTATCACACGGTACGTGTTCACCCCGACTGAAGAAAAACGGACGTAGCTGTTGGAATACTTAACTTTAATCAATTAATGACGAACGTCGCTCTTGATGGTACATAGTTCACAATATGAATAGAAACTGATCATGGCGCCTTGCTAGGTCGGAGCAAATGACGTAGCTGAGGGCTTTGCTAACTATCGTCTCGGAAAATGAGAGCGTAGAAGTCAGTGAACCATCGCTAGCAAAGTCGGCTGTGCAACTGGGCGAGTGCTAGGAAGTCTCTCTAGACCTGCCGTGTGGCGGCGCTCGGTCTGCAATCACCTATAGTGGCGACACGCGGGTCCGACGTATACTAATGGACCGCGGCCGATTTAAAGGCTACCACCTAGCAAGTGTGGTGTCTGGCGGTGACACCACATATAGTACGAGATTCATTTAATTTTAATTCTATTAGCTTTATCTTGTCGTTGTTGTATGCTTTGGTAGTTTAGTTTTTGAATCTCTGCATGTTAATCTAATTGATTACACACACTTCTTCCGTTTTCATCAGTGTCTACAGTAGAGTTTCACAGAACCTGTCGATAGTGGTTTTTTAGTTTGTTTTCAATGCTAGCGAACGCTCATTGGCATTAGCCAGTCAGTCAGTCAGGAGCCGCTGACCAAGACAGAGCAGCAGCAATAAAGTACCATACCTGATTTTGTGACATTTTAAGAGTTCTTAACCAGGAGCGAATTACATAGTTTCATCTGTGTGCTTTGGTAGTTTAGTTTTTGAATCTCTGCGTGTTAATCTAATTTATTAAAGGCTCTTCTCGCTTTTTGGTCAGTGTCTACTAAAATTGAAATAGATGGTCCCTATAAGTTGGTATGGGTAGAGGCCATTCTTGGCAACCGGAATAAAATAATAAATCAATCCTTTTACCTATCTCCCAACTCAGATGATACAACTGCTGAAAGGGTCAAAGAAAACTCGACTCTAATATCAAACATATACCTGAGTCACACGATTGTAGTTGGAGGTGACCTCAATTTACTCTTGTTATTTTGGTGACAATAAAAGTTTAAATCCGGAGGTACCATAAAACACCATTCGAAATTGTGCTAAACGCGTTATTTAAAGTTATTTTGAGCAATTTGTTTATGAGCCACTCAAATAGTAGGCGGTCGTGAAAACATGCTTGACCTCTTACTAACAAATAATCCTGAGCTAATGACGAGCATCAAAATGAATACAGGGGTTAGTGAACACTGGGTGGTCGTGGCGAGAATGACTGCTGTAACTCCCAAATCCTCCGGAAATAAAGAAAAATATATGTATTCAAAAGAGGAGATAAAAATTCACTTGACAGCTTTTTGAGTAACAATCTCACTCCCCTTCCAAACAAACAATGTAAGTGTCGACCGGATGTGGCTTGAATTCAAGCAAGTAAATTAACAGACGATGGAAATAATCCCTCATGGTACACAAAACAGTCAGAACACTGTTGCAGAAAGATCGAAAAAATAATGTAAAAGAACGAAAAATCCCTAAGATTGGCGATTTTTCACAGAAGCTCGAAAATTAGCGCGGACTTCAAAGCGAGATGCTTCTAATAGTTTCCGCAACGAAACTTTGTCTCGAAACTTGGAAGAAAGTGCAAAGAAGTTCTGATCTAATGTAAAGTCTGCTAGCGGCAAGACACAATCAATGCCTTCTCTGCGCCATACCAATGGAAATAGTATCGATGACAGTGCTAGTAATGCAGAGTTACTAAACACAACGTTCTGTAATTCCTTCACCGAAGACGAAGCAAGTATTCCAGGATCCGGATCAAGAACAGCTGCCAAATGAGTCACTTAGAAGTAGATATCGTCGGAGTAGTGAAGCAACTTAAATCGCTTAATGAAAGCAAGTCTTCTGGCGCGAACCGTTTACCGGTCAGGTTCCTTACAGAGTATGCTTCGTACTTGACAGTCAAGTACGACAGCTCGATCGACTGACGATCCGTACTCAAAGAGTGAAAAGAATCACAGGTCACACCAATATTCATGAAAGGTGGCAGGAGTAATCCACTAAATTGCAGGCTCACATCATTAATGTCGATATGCAAGAAGATTTTAGAACATATATTGTGTTGGTGGGAAAATTGGCAGTTGGCTAAAGTGAGGTTATCCACGTGAGTGCTGAAAGTAATCCGTTCAACTTCGGTTACACGATAAATCAATGAAATATAAAGGCCGTAAATTCAACTAACTACCTAGCAATCACAACTATGAACAACTGAAAGTTGTAAGAACATATAGAAAATGCTGAGGACTTACTTCTTTGTATCTTACTTATTTCTTTGCATCTGGCCTTCGACAGTTTGTATCTTTGTATCTTACTTTTTTTTTTGTATCTGGCCTTCGACAGTGATCTGGTGAGTGAAGTCGGTGGTGCTCCTACGATGTGTCCACATGACACAAGTCTCCGTCCTCGCATCTTCTCGGTGACTGGGTGACCGGAGCCACACATCAGCTAGTTGTAGAATCGTTGTGGTGTTGATGTGGCCGAGCGCGGAAATGCCGAGTGACGTTCTCAGCATCCGCTTTTCCACGGCACGTAGCGGGCTCTCGGCACTCGGCACTCGGCACTCGGCACTCGGCACTGGTAGGTGCGGGCCGACTGCCCGTGCTGGAGCCACTATTGTGCGGCACAGCTTCGAGTTTAGGTGCATAGGCACTCCGAGTCACATAGAATGTCAATCGTGTTTATGGATCTGATTAGGTCGTTTCTCAAACTGGCGTCATGAACATTCACTATTACCATGTGGCTTAGTGCCGTACAAACATATCACAGGTAATATTCAGTATTTTCACATTTAAATCTACAATCTCTGATTAGATCCTAGAGCACAACATCCCATACCTTAGAAGTTTGATATGCTTTTCTGTATCCTCTGTAAAGTATGTGGCATGCTACCGATAGGAGGAGGAAATACTGTGACAGCCTTTAATCTTTGTTCAGCTTAATGTGCTTGCATTCTTGTTCATAAACAATTGTTGTACTATATTACAGATTTCTGCTGCAGCATTAAACAACAAAAGGCTCTTTTTCACTTGTTGTTTTGCGCTCTGCGAAATGCTGCTCCATCCAGGCGACGTAATTTATCACTTTCCTACCTCTGTTCAAACGGATGGAATTCCTGCATCATTCACCTTACTTCCTCTTATCCATGTCCTTTTTCAGCCAGTTTTCTTCAGCAGCCTTTCCTGCTAGTTTCTGTTTAACAGCAAAGGTTTAGTACTTGCATCATCATGTCGATTTGTTGCGTCATCTGAAAATATATTGGACACAGAGACCGGCTATTTCATTTCTTCTTCATGGAAAAATTTGGTTAGCCATTTTACTTTTCGTACAAGCCAGCCACAAAAGTTTTAAAATTATGCACAAATTATTTAAAACTTTCTAATACACTATATTGTCTCGATAATGAGGTTTTCTAAACCATTGGGCCTTGACACACTTTTCTAAGTCCATTGTATTTCATCAGCGAGGCAGTGGTACTTTGACTTCATCCACAATCGATGTGGCTACTGTGACTTGTGCACTTTGACACCATCCGATGAGATGCCTCCCACATGTGCACGAATACAGGGACGCTACTGCTAACAAACATCACCAGGCATTCATCCACATGAATATTACAGCTGGCGAAACAACTACAAGGTCTAAGCGCAAACACTCACTTATTCAGTATCACAAATACCCAGGTTTACCAGGTGGACCGGTATGAAATGAGCGTTTTTTTGTGAAAATGAAACACTAATTTTGAATTGAAAAGTAAAAACATTTTTTTAAAGTACTGACCAGTGATGTCTATACATTTTGACCACCTTTCTGGCAATTTGTGGACACCACACCAATAGAAATGTTCGTCTTTTGAAGCAAAGCAATCAGACACCCAATTTTCGACTTCTTCGTAGGAATCGAAGTGTTCCTCAGCCAACGCGTATCCCATTGATGAAAACAAATGGCAGTAGGAAGGGGCCAAGTCTGGTAAATACGGCGGGTGGGGTAGCACCTCCCAGCCAAGTGTTTTGATTTTATCCTGAACCAGTTATGCTTTGTGTGCAGGTGTATTGTCATGTAAAAAAATTACTTTGCCATGTCTTCTGGCCCATTTTGGTCAATGCATAATTCAAATTAATCATTTGTTGTCTGTAGCGATTACTAGTCACAGTTTAACCAGGTTTTAGAAGCTCATGATACACCACACCTTTCTGATCCCATCAAACACAAAGCATTGTCTTCTTGCCGAATCGATCTGGTTTTGCAGTCGATGTTGATGGTTGTCCCGGATTAACCCATGATTTTTCCCGTTTATGATTCTTAAAATAAATCCATTTTCCATCGCCAGTAACAATTCGATGCAAAATTGATTTTCTTTTATGTCTTTGAAGCAAAATTTGACAAATGGCTTTTCGGCTTTCCATCTGTCTTTCATTCAATTCATGTGGCACCCATTTTCCACACTTTTGGATCTTTCCCACAGCTTTCAAACGGTCAGAAACTTTTTTGTGCAACATTTAGCATTCCTGCCATTTGCTTGTGACTCAAAGCATCATCTTCATCCAATATTGCTTGCAATTCGGGTTCTTCGAACGTTTTTGGTGGTCTTCCACGTTCTTCATTTCTTACATCAAAATCATTATTTCTGAACCATTGAAACCATCTTTTGCATGTTGCTTCTGATAGAGTGTGATCACCATATGCCTCGACAAGCATTCGATGCGACTCTGCAGCATTTTTTTTTTTCAAATGAAAACAAAAAAATAATGCTTTCCGCAAATCATCACTTTCTGGTACAAAATTCGACATTGTTAACACGATGAAAACATATGATGTTGTTTGTTCCATGACTTGATGTGTACTAAATATCTTTGACAGATGTCATACCAACCAATCAAACAAAAATTAAGGCTCGTTCACAACAAATGTTCCCTATCGACACATTTGTATCTCAATGCCTATTTCATACCGGTGCACCTGGTATAGTGATCATTTTGAAAATAGTCTTAGCCCGTAGCAGTTTCTCGTTCAGTCCATATCAGTGAATACGACTATCTTCTTCCCCACGTAAACACTGCTCCGTGTCGATGTCTTGCGTTGTCCTGGGGTGCCAATTTCACGCAAGACTCGTCGCCCTGCGAACAAGTCCATGTTCCTCGAGAATGAGAAGCGATGAAACTTCTGAGCGCGACGGGTCTGGTGCTGCCTGTAAAACCACGGAACGCGGCTGGCATCCCGGTTCGCCCACTGATGTGAACCTGAGCACTCCTTTCTCTACCTGACTGCTGACGTGCAAAACAGCTACGACCTCTGTGACTGGCTGAGCTGATTGCTTGCACTCTCGCTCCGCCTGGCGATTAGGCTGCCCTGAGCGTCGCTAGAGGGAACGCTACACTGCAGTGGAGCTTAGACCACAGATGTAAAACAGCCTGACAATAGCAGGAAAGGCGAATCTAAGAAGGAAAGAAGGAGAAATCTGTTAATATCGAATATTAATTTAAATGTAAGCAAGCTTTTTTTTCTAAATATCAAGTTGAGACAACAAGAGGATAGAAGCTTCTGAAATCTGCCGTTACAGAAGAATGTCGAATAATAATATTCGAATAACTAATAAGGAGGCACAGAACTGTATTGGGGAAGAAGAAAATTTACTGCACAATTTGACGAAAAGAAAGGATTAATTGGTAGGTTACACGCCGAGGCATATAGGAACTGTGAATTTGGTAATTGAAGGGATAGGGAGAGGGGTGGTCGAGGGGGTGATAGAGGGAAATAAGGAAGTGATTACAGCAAGTTCGTGCAAGTGGATGCAGGTTTCAGTAGTGATGCAGAGATGAAAACACAATCGTTGGTTAGAATAACGAGGAGAGGCGTTCTACATCTACATGGATAGTCCGCAAATCACACTTAAGTGCCTGGACGAGGGTTCATCGAACCATCTTCACAATAACTCTCCATTATTCCGCTCTTGAGCATCGCGCAGAATAAGCAACACCTATATCTTTCCCCGTGAGCTCTGATTTCCCTTATTTTATTATGATAGTCGTCCTTCCCTACGTAGATTTCTGGCAACAAAATATTTTCGCATTGCGAGGAAAAAGATTGTTGTTGTTTTGGTCTTCAGTCCTGAGACTGGTTTGATGCAGCTCTCCATGCTACTCTATCCTGTGCAAGCTTCTTCATCTTTCAGTACCTACTGCAACCTACATCCTTCTGAATTTGCTTGGTGTATTCATCTTTTGGTCTCCTTCTACGATTTTTACCCTCCACGCTGCCCTCCAATGCTAAATTGGTGATCCCTTGATGCCTCAGAACATGCCCTACCAATCGATCCCTTCTTCTGGTCAAGTTGTGCCACAAACTTCTCCTCTCCCCAATCCTATTCAATACCTCCTCATTAGTTATGTGATCTACCCATCTAATCTTCAGCATTCTTCTGTAGCACCACATTTCGAAAGCTTCTATTCTCTTCCTTTCCAAACTATTTACCGTCCATGTTTCACTTCCATACATGGCTACACTCCATACAAACACTTTCAGATACGACTTCCTGGCACTTAAATCTATACTCGATGTTAACAAATTTCTCTTCTTCATTTTATATCCTCTCTACTTTGACCATCATCAGTTATTTTGCTCCCCCAATAGCAAAACTTCTTTACTACTTTAAGTGTCTCATTTCCTAATCTAATACCCTCAGCATCTCCCGACTTAATTCGACTATATTCCATTATCCTCGTTTTGCTTTTGTTGATGTTCATCTTATACCCTCCTTTCAAGACGCTATCCAATCCGTTCAACTGCTCTTCCATGTCCTTTGCTGTGTCTGACAGACTTACAATGTCATCGGCAAACCTCAAGGTTTTTATTTCTTCTGTATGGCTTTTAATACCTACTCCGAATGTTTCTTTTGTTTCCCTCACTGCTTGCTCAATATACAGATTGAATAACATCGGGGAGAGGCTACAACCCTGTCCTACTCCCTTCCCAACCACTGCTTCATTTTCATGCCCCTCAACTCTCATAACTGCCATTTGGTTTCTGTACAAATTGTAAATAGCCTTTCGTTCCCTGTATTTTACCCCTGCCATCTGAAAGAGCGTATTCCAGTCAACATTGTCAAAAGCCTACTCTAAGTCTACAAATGCTAGAAACGTAGGTTTGCCTATCCTTAATCTAGCTTCCAAGGTAAGTCATAAGGTCAGTATTGCGTCACGTGTTCCAATATTTCTACGGAATCGAAACTGATCTTCCCCGAGGTCAGATTCTACCAGTTTTTTATTCGTCTGTAAAGAATTCGCATTAGTATTTTGCAGCTGTGACTTATTAAACTCAGAGTTCGATAATTTTCACATCTGTCAACCCCTTCTTTCTTTGGGATTGGAATTATTATAATCTTCTTGAAGTCTGAGGGAATTTCGCCTGTCCCATACATCTTGCTCACCAGATCGTAGAGTTTTATCACTTCACGCAGTATCGTATCTCCCATTTCATCTCCATCTACATCCTCTTCCATTTCCATAATATTATAATATAATGTTATCTACTCCCGGGGCCTTGTTTCGACTCAGGTCTTTCAGTGCTCTGTCAAACTCTTCACGCAGTATCATATCTCCCATTTTCTCTTCATCTACATCCTCCTCCATTTCCATAATATTGTCCTCAAATACATCGCACTTATATAGACCCTCCATATACTCCTGCCACCTTTCTGCTTTCCCTTCTTTGCTTAGAACTGGGTTTCCATCCGAGCTCTTGATATTCATACAAGTGGTTCTCTTTTCTCCAAAGGTCTCTCTAATTTTCCTGTAGGCAGTATCTATCTTACCCCTAGTGAGGTAAGCCTCTACATCCTTACATTTGTCCTCTAGCCATCCCTGCTTAGTCATTTTGCACTTCCTGTCGATATCATTTTTGAGACGTTTGTATTCCTTTCTGCCTGCTTCATTTATTGCATTTTTATATTTTCTCCTTTGATCAATCGAATTCAATATTTCTTCTGTTACCCAAGGATTTCTAGTAGCACTCGTCTTTTTACCTACTTGATCCTCTGCTGCCTTCACTACTTCATCCCTCAAAGCTACCCATTCTTCTTCTACTGTATTTCTTTCCCCCAGTCCTGTCAATTGTTCCCTTGTGCTCTCCCTGAAACTCTGTACAACCTCTGGTTTAGTCAGTTTATCCAGGTCCCATCTCCTTAAATTCCCATCTTGTTGCAGTTTCTTCAGTTTTAATCTAGGAAAAAGATAGTGGCTAAAATTTCGTGAGAAGATTCGTCGCAATGGAAAATGCCTTTCTTTTTATGGTGTCCTTCCCAAATCCTGTATCATCTCAGAGACACTCTCCCCCCTATTTCGCGTTAATACAAAACGTGATGCTCGTCTTTCAACTTTTTCGGTGTAGTCCTTCAATCCCATCTGGTAGGGATATCAGAGCGCGCAGCAGTACTCCGGAAGAGAAGCGTAGTGTAGGCAGTCTCTTTAGTCGATCTGTTACGTTTTCTAAGTGTCCTGCCAGTATAATGCAGTCTCTGGTTCGGATTCCCCACAACATATTTCGTGTGGTCCTTCCAATTCAAGTTGTTCGTAATTGTAATTCCTAGATATTTAGTTGACTTTACGGCTTTTAGATTTAAATCATTTATGGTGTAACCGAAGTTTAACGGATTCCTTTTAGCACTCCTGCGGATGACCTCACACTTTTCATTATTTAGTGTCAATTACCAATTTTTACACCATACAGGTATCTTTTCTAAATCGATTTTGCAACTCTTTTTGATCTTCTGATGAGTTTACAAGCTCATAAACGACAGCATAATCTGCAAACAACCTAAGACCGCTGCTCAGATTGTCTCCTACATTATTTATGTAGATAAGGAACATCAGAGGGCCTATAACACTACCTTGGGGAACACCAGAAATCACTTCAGTTTTATTCGATGACGTTCCGTCAGTCACTACGTTCTGTGACATCTCTGAGAGAAAGTCACGAATCCACTCACATAACTGAGACGGTATTCCATAAGCACGCAATTTCAGTACAAGCCGCTTGTATGGTACAGTGTTAAAAGCCTTCTGAAAATCTGGAAGTACGGAATCAATTTGAAATTCCTATCTGTAACTTGATCTTGTCTCATTGTTCCAGTAAATGGTGAAGAAAATTTAGTGTTCCAGTAATATTTCGGGTGGATTGTATTTTTACTGAGTATATTCCGCTGAAAATTGATAAGCAACAGTATTCTCCACAACTATTACGTGTCATGTTACACACTGATAAGCACGACGCCGGAGCTTTGACCTCTGCTCACCGCGACGTTGGCTGCCACCTGGTGACGTGATGCGCTATGAAAAGTATGTAAACGCAGGAGATATGGATGGGGGATCACCCCAGCGGAAATATGGGCCGCAAATTGGGAAATTCACTGCGATAAACGATTTTGTCAAAGGACGGATTACTCATTCACTTCATTTCCGTGTTCTGTCCAGCATTTCCAAAACATAGCAGCTGCAATAGCTTTGTCATTTCCTTCATAAACATCTTGTATTGTGCAAGGGTTGTCCAGAAGGGGGCATACAAGTAGGTGGCATGGATCTTCTTCAGCCCCGCAGTCGCAAGAGGTGTCTACACATGCTGGAAGGATTCCCCATTTCTTCAGATTGGTCTTGCATCGGAGGATGCCCTCTCTTAGGCGGTTGAGGGATCTCCATACAGAGTATTGTAGGTTTGCGCCAGGAGCTACTTCTTCTTTTGGTGATACGTCTACGGACCGTGAGCTCTTCCATGTTGCAAGACGAATTGCCTCTGTTGCTCCCTGCAGTGCCGCAGTCCTAGCGAGGAAACTATTGCGGGATTTAAGGCGGGATCTTGCTGCCTGATGACCGTACAGAGGATGTCAGTTGTCATTCTGCTACTTTGTTCTCTCAATGTCTGCAGCAGTGGCCCTCCGGATACTGGCTAGGGCTACTCCAACAATCGGATACAATTTGTGCACTGGTGTTGGCTTCAAGCATCCTACGATGATCCTTGCAGTGTCGCTGACCGCAATATTGACTTGCTTAGCATGAGCTGAAGCGTTCCACACGGGAGCAGCATACTCAGCGGCAGATACAAAAAGCGCAAATGCAGGAGGTACGGGTTGGCTCCCCAGCTGCTGCCAGTCAGCTTCTTAAGTATCCCATTGCGAGCAACATCTTTCTGTTTCACATTTGGACACTGCTGCCTGTACGTTAGAGCCGTGTACAGAGATACACTTAGGTAGACTGGTGTCGGGCAATGTTCCAGTCGCTCTCCTCGCCATGTGATGTACAGCTATTGCTGCGCTCCCCTGTTTCGTAAGTGGAGGGCGCTCTCTCGAGTTTTACTGGGATTGGGCTTCAGGTGGTTGGCATCACAGTGCTTGGAGAGTTCATCCACTGTTAGAGACAGTTTTCCCTCTTCTTCTTTAAAGGTTGGCCCCTGAACAGCTACTGCTGTCTCATCGGCATAGATGTAGAGCCTGGTACTTGCTGGTATTGGCCGATCATTTGTGTAGTGAAACCCTGTAGAGAAACATGGAATCTTACGACAAAATTATTATTACCTGTGAACGAATATCTCGATAACGGCGAATCTGGCAGAATGTTCAAGTGCTACTGTCGTGAGCATCTACGGAAAGAGATAGGACTGTGAAACTACCACTGGTTGGACGTCCACGATTCTTCACAGAACGAGGTGTTCGGAGGCGTGTCCGCTATGTAAAGTATGATAAATAGTGATTTGTGGCATATCTGCCGAAAGAGCACAACGCTGGTGCACGCGCAAGTGTCTGAGAGCACACAGTTCATCGCACATTGTTGAACATGGAGCGCCGCAGCAGACCACTCCTATGTGTTCACATGTTGATCCAACGATATGGTCAATTACGACAGCAGCAGGCACGGGACCATCGTAAATTGACCGTCAGTCAATAAAACTGTGTCGGCTCTTCGGGTGAATCACATTTTTTCTACAATAGGTCGATGATCCTCTACGTAAACGCCGTCATCGAGGTGAACGGCGGCTCGAGACGTGCAGCGCAGCCTGGTGGTAGCAGCACTGTGCTACGGGAGGCATTCTCCTGTGCTTGTAGGGGACCTGTGGTCGTAATCGAAGACATGCTGACAGCTGCGAACCACCTGCATCCCTTCGTGCTTAAAGTCTTCCCTGACGGCGGAATCATCTTTCAGCGGTATAAATGTCCGTGTTTCGGAGCCAGAGCTGTGCTACAGTGGTTTGGGTAGCGTTATAGTGAACTCACGTTGATGTCTCAACGACCAAATTCGCCCGAAGTGAATCCTATGGAACCCACGTGGGTTGTTATCGGGCGCCACACACCTCTTAAAACCTACCAACAAGCTGTAGAATCCCTGATAAATAGAGTCAGTGATGTATTTCCTTGCAAAGACGGACAAACAAGCTATTAAGCAGGTGGCCTGCAAACAGTAGTCTACAGCTGTGGTCTAATGTATTTCTGACTAGTGATTGTTTAACGAACATGTGAAGTTACAGATTATGTTGCTTCACGATGTTTGAATACGTGTTATCGCACTGTGTAACAACTTCCCGAGTGTATTTAACAGTACTAACAACGACATACAAATGTGTCAGCTTACATTACGTTGACATGGCTTAAAGCCTTAATATCAGCACTTGATAATGGCCTAAGGCCGAAATTCCAGTAGTGTAATAAAAACTTATAACAGTCACTGGCGGAAAGATGACGACCTTACAAAAATTTTATGACAGAATCCCAGCTACAACAAGTTTTTTTATTAAGCAGGTGGTTCTAATGTTTTGTCTCATCATTGTGCTTGTATGTGTCGCTGTTGATTTAGTTATCTGCAGCGTTCCAACGATCGTATCTGCAATCATACAGAAACAGTCAGTTTGCCAACAATAACAGACTTTCTCAATGAAATTAGACAATATGCAGACCGTTCACATGCCTGTTTTTCAATCTCTCTCTCTCTCTCTCTCTCTCTCTCTCTCTCTCTCTCTCTCTCTCTCTCTCTCTCTCTCTCTCACACACACACGCACGCACAATCTTCGTACATACAATTGTAATAATACACATTCGGTAATTTTGCTGTGGAGTTAAATGAGATCGTAATTTATATTTGAAGTTATATTCACATCATGTTGCTATGTACTGCACTCCTTTCTATGTCGCACAAAGGCTGATTGTAGGATATTGTAAGTAATTTTTTCTTCCAGTATTATATTTATAAAAGCCACTGTAATTGCGATTCATTGTTGGCAAGAAAGCTACATAAGGAATTAAGTGCACTATGAGGCTGGTACCAATATAAAAAACTGCTGAGTCTTTCGTAGCCACTTGATGACGTACTGTCTGTTGGGTTTCGTCTCCCGATCTTCGGCCAACGTTTGTTTAACGACCGTCAAAGAAACGTAGCCTGTTGTCAGTACGTCTATTTGTTTAAATAGCCGCGTACCAGTTGTTCCAGGCTCCACATAATATCCGTATCGCATGAGTCTGTGGTACAAGCAGTTTCTTCCTCAATGACGAGTGACACTAGAAAATGATGGTGTAAGACATCTCAACGTTTAGACACTGTCATCTCCAAACTCTGATATTATCCATAACACACAAGTTGCAGAGCTCAAAAATTTAAGACCTGAAACATGTGACTACCACTCAAGGTTCATACTAATATAAATACTTAACGATGTAGAATGTTCTGTTTCGTTGATTCCTTACGTTCATGAATTATTTCTAATCGCGTGGTCAGGCCTTGTACAGCCAAGAACTGCATGCAGGGCTTTTTTAAATCTATGTAGAGTAACAGTCAATTTGCGCAGAAGTAGGTATTAATTTTCACGAAAATTTTATTTATATTTCCAGTTGCTGAATTTAAAATTTTGTGACATGCGTTTTCAAATGCTTTACACCAGGCACAGAGACTTCCAGTCGTCAGTATTTTGTCATTTAAATTTTTGTATCATCTGATTCGTGAATTTAAAAGCGGCATATTCTATGGTGATGCTCTTTTAGATCCAAACTGAGATAGAGTCCGTTATTTTAGGGTAGGAGTGTTATTGTTCCTGTGTGCATACTCTCTGTCCCAACGCCGTCGAGAAAGAGCTAAGCTGGAAGATTTGTCGGTAATTAGTAACATTTATTTTAATAGATATCGTGTAAGGGAATCTGGAAATCAGATAATCCAACTTATTAGGCTGTAATTGCCAAGCACTACAAATTGAACCGAACATATTCCATACACACACACACACACATATATATATATATATATATATATATATATATATATATATATATATACTCCTGGAAATGGAAAAAAGAACACATTGACACCGGTGTGTCAGACCCACCATACTTGCTTCGGACACTGCGAGAGGGCTGTACAAGCAACGATCACACGCACGGCACAGCGGACACACCAGGAACCGCGGTGTTGGCCGTCGAATGGCGCTAGCTGCGCAGCATTTGTGCACCGCCGCCGTCAGTGTCAGCCAGTTTGCCGTTGCATACGGAGCTCCATCGCAGTCTTTAACACTGGTAGCATGCCGCGACAGCGTGGACGTGAACCGTATGTGCAGTTGACGGACTTTGAGCGAGGGCGTATAGTGGGCATGCGGGAGGCCGGGTGGACGTACCGCCGAATTGCTCAACACGTGGGGCGTGAGGTCTCCACAGTACATCGATGTTGTCGCCAGTGGTCGGCGGAAGGTGCACGTGCCCGTCGACCTGGGACCGGACCGCAGCGATGCACGGATGCACGCCAAGACCATAGGATCCTACGCAGTGCCGTAGGGGACCGCACCGCCACTTCGCAGCAAATTAGGGACACTGTTGCTCCTGGGGTATCGGCGAGGACCATTCGCAACCGTCTCCATGAAGCTGGTCTACGGTCCCGCACACCGTTAGGCCGTCTTCCGCTCACGCCCCAACATCGTGCAGCCCGCCTCCAGTGGTGTCGCGACAGGCGTGAATGGAGGAACGAATGGAGACGTGTCATCTTCAGCGATGAGAGTCGCTTCTGCCTTGGTGCCAATGATGGTCGTATGCGTGTTTGGCGCCATGCAGGTGAGCGCCACAATCGGGACTGCATACGACCGAGGCACACAGGGCCAACACCCGGCATCATGGTGTGGGGAGCGATCTCCTACACTGGCCGTACACATCTGGTGATCGTCGAGGGGACACTGAATAGTGCACGGTACATCCAAACCGTCATCGAACCCATCGTTCTACCATTCCTAGACCGGCAAGGGAACTTGCTGTTCCAGCAGGACAATGCACATCCTCATGTATCCCGTGCCACCCAACGTGCTCTAGAAGGTGTAAGTCAACTACCCTTGCCAGCAAGATCTCCGCATCTGTCCCCCATTGAGCATGTTTGGGACTGGATGAAGCGTCGTCTCACGCGGTCTGCACGTCCAGCACGAACGCTGGTCCAACTGATGCCCCAGGTGCAAATGGCATGGCAAGCCGTTCCACAGGACTACATCCAGCATCTCTACGATCGTCTCCATGGGAGAATAGCAGCCTGCATTGCTGCGAAAGGTGGATATACACTGTACTAGTGCCGACATTGTGCATGCTCTGTTGCCTATGTCTATGTGCCTGTGGTTCTGTCAGTGTGATCATGTGATGTATCTGACCCCAGGAATGTGTCAATAAAGTTTCCCCTTCCTGGGACAATGAATTCACGGTGTTCTTATTTCAATTTCTATATATATATATATAGAGAGAGAGAGAGAGAGAGAGAAAGAGAGAGAGAGAGAGAACAGGAATTCGAATATCAGATATTCTACAGGAGTTATCGATTTTTTAATTAATTTCCTTGAACCACAATAGTAGTTTCAGTAAAAAGAAATCATTCTTACTTCTCTGTTTCTTCTAAACATTTCACATAATTTACTTTTCTTTGTGTAGTGCATATCGACTCCTTTTGTAACCAAAGTCTTTTTCAATGTCTTATTAGTTCAGAGGCAAGGGTCTTGCCGCAATGGATACACCGGTTCCCGTCAGATCACCGAAGTTAAGCGCTGTCGGGCGTGGCCGGCACTTCGATTGCTGACCATCCGGGCCGCCATGTGCTGTTGTCATTTTTTGGGGTGCAGTCAGCCTCGTGATGCCAGTTGAGAAGCTACTCGACCGAATAGTAGCGGCTCCGGTCAAAGAAAACCATTATCACGACCGGGAGAGCAGTGTGCTGACCACACGCCCCTCCTATCTGCATCCTCAGCCGCGGATGACACGGCGGTCGGATGGTCCATATGGGCCACTTGTGGCCTGAAGGCGGAGTGCATATTAGCGTCGGACTGTATTATTTTATTAGGAAAGCAGCTGTTAGAAATCGATAGAAATTGATATATAAGACAATAAAATTGGAGTTGATGCCTACCACAATATACACATCCCTCCCGTCAGCTTCATCTAAGGGTGCCTTCAAATTTTCTGTTGTCTTTTCACTGATTATTGCAACTTTTTTTACGTTGCCCCTTTATCGTGACCACGTAAATGATTAAGTGTGGCTAGTCGTGCATCACGCTCAAAGAGACCACTCTCACTGTGCGCAGCGCCGCTACCTCTAGACGGTTTGGTCTCGTGTTTGTTTCCCGGTAGGGATACAAGTTGTCGTCGCTTGGAGACTAGGTGTTTGTGTTGTCGTAACCATTTCATCTCGTGTTCATCTCAAGCTGCACCAGGCAGCCTATCTACCCTTGGCTGATGATGCTATATGATCATTTTGTTTTGCAAACCCTGCTGTGAAAACACGTGTATCATTGACTATTCGGCCACAAATACTGTGTTTAGTGTACTGCTTTACAATGTGATTCTGTTAGGTTGAGTGTTGAGCGACATTTCAAAATACTTTCTTTCATTTGAGTGTTTAAGAAAATTACTTTTGAAATATGCAAATACTACCATTTGCTATGTATGGTCGACGAAGTGTCATAATAATGACTCGTGTTTCACTAAGAGTATTTGAAAGTTACCGGGTGAGTATTTATACACGATAATAATCATAAAAGTCTTTTCCAGTAACAGCAGTTCACATTCACAGGCGTTCGAATGGCTATCTAACTAAAAACGGCTAGTTTTATCGGATGTTAATTTTAACATACATGACAAGTTCCTTATCGATAAACTGGCCACTTCCTTAAAGTTCTGTATGTTTAACATATGGAGGATTGTTGATCTAGTAGACTAATGGTGCATTTTGTACCTGTGAAGTGCCCTAGGTCCAGTGATTTTCCAGATCTCCAGCTAAATACGAAACATGGTAAAAGACTCCTCTTCTTCTAGTCTACATATTTGTCACCTTGGAGCAAGTGGAATATAACGCAATGAGATTAATTAGGACATCGGTTTGTGGTTTATGGAGAACTAATTGACGTTTAACTGCAAGAGAGGACAGTGCAAAAACATTTTTGGCCCATTGCTATCTGTGGTATAGTTAGTTTTCGTTTTGTTTCTCTATGTCTCTATACCTGTAAGCTTAACTGCCAGTAAATATTACCGGACAGGCTTTTGATCCAAAATTTTTGTGACAGAATTTGTTTTATTTTATATTAGCTGCGACACGGCTTTAGTTGTACATAGATAGTTAAAAATGATACGTACGGCGCCACTGGAGGCGCAATAAGAACGAATCCCAGGTAAAAAAATTCAGAGCACGTTTACTAGTAAACACATTAAGTAATTTCTTCTCCGCGGAGCAAGTTGTTACATCGACAGCACGTGGTTCGGTCAGAATTACATTCGAATGGCACAATAACTGTCTGTTGCGTTGATTGCTTCAAGAAATATCAAAGGTAGTTCGTTTTGGAATGCAATAGTTAATAAGACAAAGCAGCATGACGACCAACAGCAAAATCCGCACACGTCCTCTGTACAGAGGCCTCGCTTTGGTGAAGCCCATTGGTGGCACAGGCTGGACCACATAGAGGAGGTTGCTGGACAGACTATGGCGTCTAAGACTCTGACGGTTAACCACACTTTCATTGACGAATCACTACTGCAGTCGCCATCTGGCCCAGAAACCTCATTAGGAATGAACTGCCGTAGCACAGTCGAAGTGTCGGCTTAACTATTGCAACCGGAGCCTTCCGTGGCCGTGTGATTGCACGGAGGCAAGTAGGTCCAGAGGGCCAGTGACTTATCGCTGCCGCCTGCTGGCCCAGCAGCTGTGCCCGAAGGTTCGGCTGTCGTCTTCCTGAATGGCCCCTGCGGCTTTGCTGTATAGGCCGCCCTCTCGACACTGATGCGTGACTGGTTGCTATGTGAGGTTGTGAACAGGTCCGATATAGCAAAAATGTAAGGGCTGAACGGAGAAATGGAACCACAGTGAAAAAAAAATTTTCTATTCGCAACAGTTAGTCACACCTTCCAGCTGCCTCTCTAAATCGTCGCCGCTGTGACACAGGCGTGGTACAAACTCTCCACTACCCTCGTCACAGAAAGCAGCCGTCTGTGCTTTCCGCCGATTCTCTACACTGGTCTGCCTTTCGTTGTTTGCGCCAAAATGTTGTCTCCGTAGCCAGTGGTTCATGTGAGCAGAGATGAAGATCGTAGGGAGCCAATTAAGAGCTGGAGTGTGGGTGATCAAACATTTCGCATCTAAAACGCTGCAAGAGCGTCTTCATTGCCCCTGCAGAATGCGGCTGAGAAGCGTCTTGAAGAAAGCTACGCATGACAATTATGTTACGTGGGCTGCATAGCTTTTCTTTCTCTCTCAGCAGACCCACATACTTGGCGAGAGGTACTTTTGTTTTAGGCATTTCTACGTGATCACTTTGCGCTCTGAACCGAAACGAACGGCGTGAACCGATCGACAGACACACTAAAGACACTGCCCGACACACCTGTGCAAAGCTCCATTGAATTTTCACTGCGGTTTCCATTTAGTGCCAAATCGGACCTTACTTTCCGAATAAGCCTCGTATTTCTCTGCAGTTAAAATAATTTCACAAATCTTCTCTCGCTTAGCACATGACACGAGTCTCTCCTGGAATAAAGACCAAACTTGGATAAGCGGAGATACATACACTATGTGATCAATAAATCCGGACACCTGGCTGAAAATGACTTAGGAGTCGTGGCGTCCTCCATCAGTAATGCTCGAATTCAATATGGTGTTGGCCCACGCCAGCCTTGATGACAGCTTCCACTCTAGCAGGCATACATTAAATCAGGTGCTGGAAGGTTTCTTGGAGAATGGAAGCCCATTATTCACGGAGTGCTGCACTGAGGAGAGGTGTCGATGTGGGTCGGTGAGGCATGTAATGAAATCAGCGTTCCAAAACATCTTAAACGTGTTCTATAGGATCCAGGTCAGGACTCTGTGCAGGCCAGTCCATTACAGCGATGTTATTGTCGTGTAACTACTTCGTCACAGGCCCTGCATTATCAACAGGTGCTCGATCGTGTTGAAAGATGCTATCGCCATCCTCGAATTGCTCTTCAACAGTGGGAAGCAACAAGGTGCTTAAAACATCATTGTAGGCCTGTGCTGTGATAGTTCTCCTCAAAACATCAAAGGGTGCAAGTCCCTCCATGAAAAAACGACCACACCATAACATCACAGTCTCCCAATTTTACTGTTGGCAGTACCACACGCTGGTATATGACGTTCACCGGTCGTTCGCCATACCCACACTCTGTAATCGGATCGCCACATTGTGTACCGTGATTCGTCACTCCACACAACGTTTTTTCACTGTTCAATCGTCCAATATTTACTCTCCTTACACAAAGGAAGCTGTCGTTTGGCATTTACCGGCGTGATGTGTGGCTTAAGAAAAGCCGCTCGACCATGAAATCCAAGTTTTCTCACCTCTCGGCTAACTGTCATAGTTCTTGCCGTGGATCATGATGCATTTTGGAATTTATGCGTGACGGTTTGGATAGATGGCCGGCTATGACACATCACGACCCTCTCCAACTGCCGGCGGAGTCTGTCAGTCAACAGACGAGGTCGGCCTGTACGCTTTTGTGGTGTACGTGTCCCTTCACGTTTCCACTTCACTATCACATCGGGACAGGGACCTAGGAATGTTTAGCAGTGTGGTAATCTCGCTTACAGACGTATGACACAAGTGACACCCAGTCATCTGATCACCTTCGAAGTCCGTGAGTTCGGCGGAGCGCCCCATTGTGCTCTCTCCGGATGTCTAATGACTTCTGAGGTCGCTGACATGGACTACCTGGCAGTAGGTGACAGCACAATGCTCCTAATATGAAAAACGTATGTTTTTTGGGGGGTCCAGATACTTTTGATCACATAATGTATAAATCATTCGTATGACAACATCAAGGAAAAGTCAAGGATCAGAGTATTTTGTATTATACACTTATGGCCATTAAAAATGCTACACCACGAAGATGGCGTGCTACAGACGCGAAATTTAACCGACAGGAAGAAGATGCTGTGATATGCAAATGATTAGTTTTTCAGAACATTCACACGAGGTTGGCGCTGCTGGCGAAACCTACAACGTGCTGACATGAGGAAAATTCCTAACCGATTTCTCATAGACAAGCAGCAGTTGACCCGCGTTGCCTGGTGAAACGTTGTTGTGATGCCTCGTGTAAGGAGGAGAAATGCGTAGCATGACGTTTTCGACTTTCATAAAGGTCTGATTGTAGCCTATCGTAATTGCCGTTTATCGTATCGCGACATTGCTGCTCGCGATGGTCGAGATCGAGTGAATGTTAGCAGAATATGGAATCTGTGGGTTCAGGAGGGTAATACGGAACTCCGTGCCGGATCCCAACGGCCTCGTATCACTAGCAGTCGAGATGAGAGGTATCTTATCTGCACGGCTGTAACAGATCGTGCAGCCACGTCTCGATCCCTGAGTCAACAGATGCTCTCGTTTGCAAGACAACAACCATCTGCACGAACAGTTAAACAACGTTTGCAGCAGCAGCTCTTAGACCATGGCTGCGGTTACCCTTGACGCTGCATCAGAGACAGGAGCGCCTCATGGTGTACTTAACGACGAACCTGGGTGCACGAATGGCAAAACGTCGTCTTCTCGGATGAATCCAGGTTCTGTTTACAGCATCATGATGGTCGCATCCGTGTTTGGAGACATCATGGTGAACGCACATTGGAAACGTGTATTCGTCATCGCCATAGTGGTGTATCACCAGCCGTGATGGTATGGGGTGCCATTGGTTACACGTCTCTCATACTGACGGCACTTTGAACAGTGGACGTTACATTTCAGATGTGTTACGACCCGTGGCGCTACCCTTCACTCAATCCCTTCGAAACCCTACATTTCAGAAGGATAGTGCACGACAGCATGTTGCACGTCCTTTACGGGCCTTCTTGGGTACAGAAAATGTTCGACTGCTGCCCTGGCCAGCACATTCTGCAGATCTCTCACGAACTGTAAACGTCCGGTCAATGGGGGCCGCTGCAACTGACTCGTCACAATACGCCAGTCACTACTCTTGATGAACTGTGGTATCGTGTTGAAGCTGCGTGGGGAGCTGTACCTGTACACGCCATCCAAGCTTTGTTTGACTCAATGGCCAGGCGTATCAAGGCCGTTATTACGGCCAGAGGTGGCTGTTCTAGGTATTGAGTTCTCAGGATCTATGCACCCAAACTGCGTGAAAATGTAATCACATGTCATCTCTAGTATAATACATTTGTCCAATGAATACCCGTTTATCATATACATTTCTTCTGCCATTAAGGCCAGCATGTGTTTAGTGTAAACGACTGGCGAGGCGCGACCGCTGCCTGGCGCCGCTGACCCCAGCTCTGTCTGTGTGTGTGCGCGCACGCAGGCCGGAGCACGTGGCCGCGGCCGCACTGCACGTGCTGCGAGCCGCCCCCAACGGCTCGGTGTGGGTGGCGGAGGGCGGCGAGCCGGCCTACCAGGTGCGCTTCCCGCACCGCACGCAGCTGCGCGTGGCCGAGCGGGAGCCAGCCCCAGGGCCGGCGCCGCCGCCGCCGCCGCAGTAGCCGCCGTCTCTCGCCGTCGCTGCGGCCCCCAGTTCTCCAGCACCTGCCCAGGCATAGCTTCTGCTCAGAGCGTCGAGTAGCATCTTAACGGATTAGAGGTAGATTGCACAACAACTTACGCAAAGCTGAGGTGACCTGGTCCCTTCACCGGGCTGTCGTGTTCGCTTTCTGACAATACGACTTGTCACTTCTACCTTGCAATCGTGCGAGTCGTTTGCAATTTCGCGACAATTCCACATCATCACCTTTACTCCGAGGCTTCTACCTTGCTGTCTATTCTACTACCGTCAATTAATTTATAAGGGGGTGACGTCATAAGCAGAATCTAGCTTCAGTTGATCATTTCCATGAGAGTTTTTGCTTGCCTTGAAGGAACCCTCTGTTCCTGATGTTGCACAAAAGTTCTCAAACAAAAATAACGTAGTCTAATTTGCGTCTCAGAACTTACGTCTGTAGCACAAACAATTTTCCTTTCTCACAAACGAAAGTTATTTTCAGTGGGATATCTAAAACAGAATTAATTACTTTTTCGGTTACTCTTACTTGTAGACAGTTAAAAAATTATTGTTACTGGCAAAGGCGACAAAACTTTTAGAATGTGTTTCTGTAAACCCATGTAGTTACTGGTATGTTATTAATAAATATAACAAGAAAAAAACTGAACATATTTCATTTTCATTTTAACCACTTATTTCCTGTACAGCAGATTTCTGAACACGTGGTGTCACCTGTACACATCAATCTCCTCGTCTCGGTAAGTAGAACAGTCTCTGCCCTAGAAACGTACCGTCATCCAGACGGAATTGTATTCTCAGCCGCAAGTATCTTCTCTGTATTCACGATTTGCTCACAACCATCACTCAAATTTATTACTCGTAAACATACTCTTCGAGTCACTAAAACTGAAAGCGTAACGTTGTTTCTCTGTCACATTTTGTTACAAAATTAAGACATCAAGCCACGATCTACTGTTTTTCCTGTGAGTTACTCAAAGCCTGTGGACGGGTTAGTGTAAGTATTTATCTTTTGAACATCCTATCCCAATGTTCGTGTGTCCTCATACTCCTTTTAGCTTTATTTTGTGTGTTGGATAATTTTCTGGTGTTTGAGTTAAGTGTGGTAATCTGTGTGCCTGTCTCCTTGAGTGTTTTCTCAGCTACATGTGGGATAGGATGTCACGGATTCTGTCACTGTAATTCGTTACGAACTGATGACTATCACCCTTTGGTGTAGAAGTCAAAGAAGCGATAGGATCTACAGATGCAGTGTGCTATAGTCAGCTACCTTAACGAAGTCCAGTTCTCCTCTCCATAAAGATCGGACGCGGAGCAGATCTTCGAGTGCACAGACTGTGAAGGTGCGAAGTTGAGTTTTGTATGAGCTCCGAATGACCTCACGAATGTCGGTATTGTATATGAGATTTGTAAGATAAATTTCACAGGAAATTCTTGCAGAAAGCTAAACGGGAGATTTGTTAATGTTAGAATTTTCAGCTAGGAAAGAAGGTCTCCGTCTTGATTATGTAGATGAAATCATGTGTGTACGTAGAGATAATGTTGAATAATTTATTGCATGTGATAGAATAAGTCCTAGATTTAACCCGAATGTGAAAGCTTTGCTCGGGTGAGTAATGGGTTACTTTGGCTTCAGCAAACCTCGTGGTCGGGGTCTGGACAAACAAGGCGAGGGCTGTTTGCTTGCCCTGCATTAGTTCAAGCTACGATGGATAATATTAATTTAAAAAAATGCGTATGGAGTAATGGTTGTGCGGACGAGTACGGTTTTGTGGTAACTGAGACACTGCCTCTAACGTATTACGTGGCCATTAGCCACACGGCCAATGGAATGCTTACTCCGCATCTACTGAGCTTCTTTTCCAGTGTACGTATAAGTTTTACAGCTTGCGAGTGACTCCTTTCTAACTCCCAGGAATGGACACATGGTGAGTAAATGCCGCAATGGGAAGCGCCGCTGCTGAGGTAAGCAAAGAATGATAGCAGGCAGCGTGCGAATGTGGTGTACTTAAGAAAACAATCGTGTGAACATTATTCAGCTAGGGTGGAAAGAACGTGAGACAGAGCAGAATTGGTCTGCAGGTGACCCACTATAGAATGTGCGAAAGCGCCACCCTTTACTGTGTCAGTATTAGCGTCTGAAAGCATTTGTTTAATTGGGCGAAAGAATTTTTGTTGAATCTCTAAAGCTGATCGTTAGAACTAGACTCTTCTTCTGTAGGGGCTCATAGGTTGTAAGCTCTTAGGTTGTGTATGCTGTGGGACTTTGTGCGTTTTATTAATACACTACTGGACATTAAAATTGCTACACCACGAAGATGACGTGCTACAGACGCGAAATTTAACCGAAAGGAAGAAGAGTCTGAGCAGGTTGGCGACGGTGGCGATACCTACAACGTGCTGACATGAGGAAAGTTCCAACCGATTTCTCATACACAAACAGCAGCTGGCCGGCGTTGCCTGGTGAAACGTTGTTGTGATGCCTCGTGTAAGGAGGAGAAACGTGTACCATCACGTTTCCGACTTTGATAAAGGTCGGATTGTAGCCTATCGCGATTGCGATTTACCGTATCGCGGCATTGCTGTTCGCGTTGGTCGAGATCCAATGACTGTTAGTACAACATGGAATCGATGGGTTCAGGAGGGTAATACGGATCGCCGTGCTGGATCCCAACGGCCTCGTATCACTAACAGTCGAGATGACAGGCATCTTATCTTCATGGCTCTAGCGGATCGTGCAGCCACGTCTCGATCCCCGAGTCAACAGATGGGGACGTTTGCAAGAAACAGCCATCTGCACAAACAGTTCGACGACGTTTGCAGCAGCATGAACTGTCAGCTCGGAGACCATCGCTGCGGTTACCCTTGAGCTGCATCAGAGACAGGAGCGCCTGCGATGGTGTACTCAACGACGAACCTGGGTGCACGAATGGCAAAACGTTATCCTCTCGGATGAATCCAGGTTCTGTTTACAGCATCATGATGGTCGCATCCGTGTTTGGAGACATCATGGTGAACGCACATTGGAAACGTGTATTCGTCATCGCCATACTGGCGTATCACCCAGCGTGGTGGTATGGGGTGCCATTGGTTACTTGCCTCGGTCACCTATTGTTCGCATTGACGGCACTTTGAACAGTGGACGTTACATTTCAGATGTGTTACGACCAGTGGCTCTACCCTTCATTCGGTCCCTGCGAAACCCTATATTTTAGCAGGATAATGCACGACCGCATGTTGCAGGTCCTGTACGGGCCTTTCTGGATACAGAAAATGTTCGACTGCTGCCCTGCACAGCACAGTCTCCAGATCTCTCAACAATTGAAAACGTCTGGTCAATGGTTGCCGAGCAACTGGCTCATCAAAATACGCGTCACTGCTCTTGATGAAGTGTGGCATCGTGTTGAAGCTGTACCTGTACACGCCATCCAAGCTCTGTTCGACTCAATGCCCAGGCGTATCAAGGCTGTTATTACGGCCAGAGGTGGTTGTTCTAGGTACTGATTTCTCAGGGTATATGCACCGACATTCCTTGAAAATGTAATCACATGTCAGTTCTAGTATAATATATTTGTACCGTTTATTATCTGCATTTCTTCTTGGTGTAGCAGTTTTAACGGCCAGTAGTGTACATTTGAACTGGAAGGAATTTCAATGCATGATGCAGTACGAGTATGAGAGAATGTGTGTGAGGATGTAGGAGAGAGTGAACAATCCAAAATACCTAAGTATTCCCTTGTGCAGTGCTCTAGCGCCAAAGAAACTGGTACTGAGATATGTAAAGAGGCAGAATACGGCGCTACGATAGTGACTCATACGTAATACAGTAAGCGTCTGGCGCACCTGCTTGATCGGTTACTGCTGGTACAATGGTAGGTTATCAAGATTTAAGTGAGTTTCAACGTGGTGGTATAGTCGGCGCACGAGTTATGGGAAGCAGCATCTCCGAGGTAGCGATGAAGTGGAGATTTTCCCATACGACTATTTCACAAGTGTACCGTGAATATTTGGAAACCGAAATCTCCAACATCGCTGCGCCCGGAAAATGATCCTGCAAGAACGGGATCATCGACGTCTCAAGAGATTCGTCCAGCGTGACAGTAGTGCAACCCTTCCGCAAACTGCTGCTGATTTACATGCTGGGCCATCAACAAATGTCAGCTTGCGAACCATTCAAACGAAACATCATCCATATGAGCTTTCGGAGCCGAAGGCCCATTCATGTACCCTAGTGACAGCACGACACAAATCTTTACGCCTCGCCTGTAGCCGTCAATACCGATGTTGGACTGTTGATGACTAAAAACATGTTGCCTGGTCGGACGAGTCTCTTCTCACATTGTATCGAGTGGATGGGCGTGTAAGGCTATGGAGACAATCTCAGGAATCCATGGACCCTGCATGTTAGCAGGAGACTATTCAAGCTGGTGAAGTCTCTGTAATGATGAGGGGGTGTCCAGTTGGAGTGAAACGAGATCCCTGAGACCTCTAGATACGACTCAGGCAGGTGACACGTACGTAAGAATCCTGACTGATCACATTCATCCATTCATGTCCATTGTACATTCCGAAGGTCTTGAGCAATTCCAGCAGGACAATGCGACACCTCACACGTCCAGAATTGCTACAGCGTGGTTCCAGGAAAAGTCTTCTCAGTTCTTCCGCTCACCATCAAACTCCCTAGACACGGACATAATTGAGCATATCTGGGATCCCTAGCAGCGTGCTGTTCAGAAGAGATCTGTAGCCTCTCGTAGTCTTACGGAATTATGGACAGGCCTGCATGATTAATGGTGTCAGTTCCCTCGAGCACTACTTCAGACATTACTGAAGTCCATGGCACGTCCTGTTGCGGCACTTCTGCGTGCTCGTGGGGGCCCTACGCGATACTAGGTAGGTGTGCCAGTTTCTTTGGCTCTTCAGTGTATATGATACTGCTTAGTTTGTGCCTGAAATAGTTTGGTAACGATTCATGAAGAAATTGTTAGGTTAACATGTAGCGATTGTTCTATATCTTACCAAAGATTAGTGTATTAATCTGACACATTCTTTTCATGCAAAACGTAGGTAGTTTTGAATCTGAATAAATCGCCATGCTCTTCAGAACAAAATGAGATTGACGTCCATGTTGCCTGTCTCTTAGTCGCAATAGGTCATTTCCCGCCATTCAATCATTTTTCACAGTTCCAGTATTATGTTCGCAAAACGTAAGAATTTTGTGCACATAAATGGGATGTGGACGGCTTGTGGGTCGTACTTGTTGACTGGTTCACTAAGTGTTAGTATAATTGCTTCATTTGTTTTCCTTGTTACCGTTCTCTGTTAACGCCCACCATGGGATGTCAGCGCATCACCGAGCGGACCTCAATGGTATTCATTGTCCACATCTCCTATGTATGGAATAAGCTCTTTGACACAGAGAGGGGGAGTATATTCTCCGGTAGGAATTGATACCAGCGAATGAACTGACCATTCGCAAATATAAAAGCAATAGTTGCAAACGCATTACGATATCATTTCACCGGAAAAGGTATGGTAGTCACCTCTTAAAACTTTTGGGGCAAGGAATACTGTCTTGTTGTTCTAAATATTGGGGCTACTTTGCGACTAAATGGAACATGTGAAGAACGATACTCAGGATCATCTGTGTGATTTATTCTAGTTATGTGTTGTTGCAGAATTCAGCGCTCCCCAGGAAAGTTCATATGCACAATACATACACGAAATTGACAGTGAAAAGTGACAAGATGCTGCTGACATGCTATGATACTAATACTTTCGTGAATCTGTGAACAGCAGGCTATTTACCTTGCAGCATCAACTTATTCTACATATATCTCTGACTGTAGAAGCTTCATTTTCAGAATTCGGAATCTAAGTCAAAAGAAATAAATGTGTGTTTCCTTCTTCTGTTTAATAAAATGATCAGCCAAGACGGTGATGGTTTTAATTGCTTTCTTTAATTCCGTAAAGTGGCAGAAAGGACGCCTACGAATTCACAAGCCCGATTTTATTGTTTACACCAGTGCACATTCATGAGCAAAAGCCGAGCTGAGACTGATACTCATCAACTTTCAGGTTACACTTTTTTGCTGCTTCTTTCGTTGCCTCATATTTATATGGAGGAACATCCAGCTCTGGTTCGAAAGCACTGTTCATGTCGTTAGCAGGCCATCACAAGACATACTTAAGACTTCAGGATTTGTAATAACTAAACCCGTCCGCTGTACTAAACACAAAAAAATCTTGTTAAAATAAGTACCACATGAATAATATTAATTCACAGAACACTGGCGTATTTTCCTCTTTCTCGGTCATTATGTAATTAGAAAATGGGAACACCTTAACATATGCTTACTCAGTTATAGACAGGTAGAGTACAAAATGTTTTGCAGCTTTGAACTATGTGGGAAATTTCAAGTAAAAGTATGTCTTCCGAATTATATGCTCCCTCATGTAGTACAATAATACATAGATACATTAGTAACTACGTTTCTATTTTCTAAATATTAGTACCATTACAAATATATTCTGCCAGACTGTTACATTCAATTATATAAAAACAAATACTCGACTTTATAAAGAAAATTTCTTTTTACTTTGTCGAGTAATGTTAATTCAAATGGTTTAAATGACTCTGAGGACTATGGGACTTAACATCCGATGTCACCAGTCCCGGGAACTTAGAACTAATTAAACCTAACGAAGGACATCACACACATCCACGCCCGAGGCAGGATTCGAATCTGCGACCGTAGCACAGCGCAGTTTCGGACTGAGGCGCCTAGAACCGCTCGGCCACAGCGAATGTTAATTCACTCAGGAAACTTAGGCACTATCGTGGCTCGCTTCTGAATACTATTAGTGCATTAACTACATCAAGTAAGTATGTTTTTCCTCGTCCAGGAACCCGGTAGAATTTAGGACCATCAATTCTGTTGTTCTTCATATGATGAATTGTCATAAACTTTTTTCTGAAATTACACCTAGTGTGTACCATGTGTGATTTCAGCTGTTACTTTACGGTAATTTTATCACATCTGATCTACCACATCTTCCAACTGTCGCAAAATTACTGATTTTCCTTGAAAAATGTTCTGTTGGCTATTCAGTATCAACAGATATGGTAAGAAAGAGTATAGGCTTGTCTTCGTGACTTGTACCTAAGCTAACTACCAATAAAAAATATGGAAACCCAGCCGCAGCACTACCCAGAAAATTCAGAACACTACAAATTCTGTATGCACAAAAAATTTAAATTTATGGTAAGATTTTATGGGGCCACACTGCTTCGGTCATTGGACCCTAAACTTACACACTACTTAAACTAACTTAAACGCTATGGACAACACACACACACATGATCGAGGGAGGACTCGAACTCCGACGAAGAGTGTGTTTCGAGTCGAGCTGACAGTGCTAACAGACAAGCATCGTTGCGGGAAATAACCGCGGAATCAATGTGGGGCCTACGACGAGCATATCAGTAGGGCAGTGCGGTGAAGTCTGCTCTTAATGGATTATAGAAACACACGACAGAGGAGAGCGCCTTTGCTGACAGCACGACATCGCCTTGAGCCGTCTCCCTTACTCGTAAGCACATCTGTTGGACACCAGACGACTGGAAAATCACGACCGGATCAGATGCGCCCCGATTTCAGTCAGTAAAATCTGATCACAGGGTTCGAGGGAGGCGCATACGACATGACGTCGTGGGCAGGCATTCATAGACTTAAATGTTCTCCAACAATGGTGTCATGTGTAATGCGGTAAATTTTTGTTTTGCTGAATTGGCATTACTAGTGGGTGTCGCCTGATCTTATTACGAAAATTTACTGTTATGAAAATAAACGAGTGTTTAATTAATTGTTTGCAAACTGTTGTTACACCGAAGAACCAAAGAAACTGGTACACCTGCCTAATATCGTGTAGGGCTCCGTCGAGCACGCAGAAGTGCCGCAACACGGCGTGGCACGGACTCGATGATGTCTGAGGTAGCGCTGGAGGGAACTGACACCATGAATCCTGCAGGACTGTCCAAAAGTCCGTAAGAGTACGAGCGGGTGGAGATCCCTTCTGAACAGCACGTTGTGATGCATCCCAGACGTGCTCAATAACGTTCACGTCTGGGGAGATTGATGACCAACGGAAGTGTTTGAACTGAGAAGATTGGCCACGGAGATACTGTGTAGCAGTTCTGGACGTTTGGGGTGTCGCATTGCCCTGCTGGAATTGCCCAAGACCGTCGGAATGCGCAATGGACGTGAATGGATGTAGCTGATCTGATAGGAAGTTTTATGTACGTGACACCTGCCAGACTCGTATCTAGACGTATCAGGGGTCCAGTATCACTCCAATTGCACACGCCCCAAGCTTTTATAGAGCCTCACCAGTTTCAACAGTCCGCTGCTGACATGCAGGCCCCGTTCTTGCAGGATCTTTTTCCAGCCGGATTCCTGATATTCAAGGTACACTCGTGAAATGATCTTTCGAGAAAATCCCGACTTCATCGCTATCTCGGATATGCTGTGTACCATCGCTCGTGCGCTGGCTATAACACCACATTCAAACTCACGTAAGTCTTGATAATCCACCATTGTTGCAGCAGTAACCGACATAGCAAATGCGCCAGTCACTTGTTCTCTTATACAGGCTGTTACAAAAAGGTACGGCCAAACTTTCAGGAAACATTCCTCACACACAAAGAAAGAAAATATGTTATGTGGACATGTGTCCGGAAACTCTTACTTTACATGTTAGAGCACATTTTATTACTTCTCTTCAAATCACATTAATCATGGAATGGAAACACACAGCAACAGAACGTACCAGCGTGACTTCAAACACTTTGTTACAGGAAATGTTCAAAATGTCCTCCGTTAGCGACGATACGTGCATCCACCCTCCGTCGCATGGAATCCCAAATGAGCTGATGCAGACCTGGAGAATGGCGTATTGTATCACAACCGTCCACAATACGAGCACGAAGCGTCTCTACATTTGGTACCGGGGTTGCGTAGACAAGAGCTTTTAAATGCCCCCATAAATGAAAGTCAAGAGGGCTGAGGTCACGAGAGCGTGGAGGCCACGTAATTGGTTCGCCTCTACCAATCCATCGGTCATGGAATCTCTTGTTGAAAAGCGTACGAATACTTCGTCTGAAATGTGCAGGAGCTCCATCGTGCATGAACCACATGTTTTGTGGTACTTGTAAAGGCACATGTTCTAGCAGCACAGGTAGAGTATGCCGTATGAAAACATGATAACGTGCTCCATTGAGCGTAGGTGGAAGAAACTAAAATGAGCTCTAACATGGAAATTAAGCATTTCCGGGCACATGTCCACATAACATATTTTTTTTTATTTGTGTGTGAGGAATGTTTCCTGAAAGTTTGGCCGTACCTTTTTGTAACACCCTGTATAAGCGTTGCCGACCGCAGCGCCGTATTCTGCCTGTCTACATATCTCTGTAACTGAATACGCATGCCTATACCAGTTTTTTGACGCTTCAGTGTATATGAATTTTTGTGAGCTGTTGAAGAGGTTGTCGCCAGAAAACATCTGAGCAGCAGAATGCGGCCAAAGTCAGCAACTCAACTACGCATGGACGACAAGACAACTGCGGCTTGCGGCAAAGATAACATCTACGACGCAGCTGGCCACCGCAAGACTCCAATGACAGCAGCAATGAAAGACTAACTACTGTGAAAAGGGACAATTAGCGTGCGTGCTATGTTTGTTCATCGTAAATGGTTCTTGGTTACTCCTATGAGAAACTCAATTGAAGTATTGTTTGTTGGTAGCCGGACTGACATTAGTCCGAATCGGATGAGACGCAGGACAATTCGAATCAAACGCTACAGTCGTTTAGGTGAATTCCGTGAGATTATTATCGGCTCGCTTGAAATATATTTACGCCGATCTGTAATAATTTTTATTTCATTTTCTGGGACGAAAAGCGTGAAGTGATTTATTTATTTGGAAACTTAATATTTTGTCTGAGGTAGCAGTAGTGGCTACGATATATTTAGAATTGATTTCTCGTGATCGGTGATTTTATGCCAAAAAAGTTTCTGAAAGCCACTCGTTTGTAGGCGATCCGTATCTCACTTTGGAGATTTTCCATTTTCTTGTGGGAGATAAGAGTCGCTATTAAGCGAAATCTTTTTTAGTATTTGAAGATGGGGAACGCACGCGCTAAGGAAATAGTGTCTCTCAGTTGTTGTCTTAGTGGATCTGAAGATGAAAACAAGCTCTTAGAAAATAGTGACTCTGAGATATTCTGTTAGGGTTTATTTTGTGACTTCAGCGTGAGCGTCGATTTATTTTAGTTAATGTTTGGAAACCTCTCTATAGGTACGCGGACTGTGTTGTCTTCTCTTATAAAACCCTAAACGACAAAGCAAGAACAATTGTTATTGAAGACACCCTAATTGTGTCTCCTACCGAGCGAGTGCAGTGTTTTAAATAATTTCAATAGTTATGGGTCCGCAGAAAGTAAAGTGACACTCAGTTTTTTTTTTTTTTTTTTTTTTTTTTTTTTTTTTTTTTTTTTTTTTTTTTTTTTGCACCCTTCGAGGGTCTTATTTGACTGGTGAGCCCTAGAAAATTCAAACCTGACTTGTTACAACTCATGAAAGAAAACGAGCAATAAAGACAGAATAGTTTCTGTTTTGAAAATAAAAATAGTGTTCAGAATCTCATTTGCCCAACATTTAATATTCGAAGATATTTAAAAAGTAGACTTCAGTTTTATAGCAAACCAACAATTTGCAAATATTGTAAAGTGGTGAAAGGAAGTCAGAAATAAGAAAAAGGAAAAGTCTGGTATGTTATAAAGGCAAAGACATTAATTCCAAGAGAAATAGGAATATAAGCTCAGATTTATCACTCTCCTAAGGGGGACTTTAATTCATACTTTTGAGGTAAAAAAGGAGAGAAATTATCTCCAGGATCTTATTAAAGGGGAAGATGATTGATTTATGAAAGAGAGAGGATTTATCCATGACTGAGAGGGTGAGAATTTTTAAAGAAAGATGATTAACTCATGAAAGAAAGAGAATTTGTTTATGTCTGAGAAAGTGAGAATTTTAAAAGAAAGGTGATTAATTCATGAAAGAAAGAGACTTTGTCTATGGTTAATTTTAAAACGAATCAATATGTTAGTATTCGCATTATGCAACGACATTGTTGTAGCTTGGTTGCTACGTACAGATTTTATCTCCGATTAATATCGGCAAGTAAACAAGAGAGTAAATTATTATTTTTTTTGTTTTATTTGGCCTCCAGAGTTTGCACCGTATTTAGAGATCGAGAACACATATTTACACAGAATACATGATTGTATAAAGGAAACGCAAAAATGCTTATATACAGAATTCAAATCTCAAGCTTTTACGACAAGAAATGTTTAACAAACAGTTTGATAAGTTAGCTGGACATACTTATCCAATCAATTGGAACTACCTCTTAAATTGAATAATAAAATGTACAGATAAATGAAAAAATGAATTATGCAGATTTTTGCGTACACTCTTAATAAAACTGACAATCACGTTATACGATTGTCTTTAGAAATTAAAAAAAAAAAGATACTGATTGACGGAGAAGGTAACCCATAGTCATCAAAGTCCTCAGAAATTGTGATCGTTCATTGTCAAATTTGGAGCACTAGAACAAAATATGGTTTACATCAGCTTCTGATTCGGAATCACTCTTACATACTTTTGTTGGAGGCATTCCGTAATTGGTAAATGTGGTCTCTACTTTTATACGCAGGACTTTCCTTGAATGAAAAATTTACCTGACACCATCTGATGTCTAATGCTTAAGGGCATCTCTTCTGCCTCTGCCAGAAGAGCATTTGTACGTGTCGAACGCATGTCACCAAAGCGGGTGCGGGCCGCATCTCGTGGTCGTGCGGTAGCGTTCTCGCTTCCCACGCCCTGGTTTCTGGGATCGATTCCCGCCGGGATCAGGGATTTTCTCTGCCTCGTGAGGGCTGGGTGTTGTGTGATGTCCTTAAGAGAGTTAGGTTTAAGTAGAATGAGATTTTCACTCTGCAGCGGAGTCTGCACTGATATGAAACTTCCTGGCAGATTAAAACTGTGTGCCCGACCGAGACTCGAACTCGGGACCTTTGCCTTTTGCGGACAAGTGCTCTACCAACTTTTTTTTTACCTTTTTTTTTGCTACCCTTTTCTTAATTTTTTTTCTTTTTTTTCTTTTTTGTTTTTTTTTTTACTTTTTTTTACATTAGTTAACCCTTTTATAAAATGGAACTAAAAAAAGAACCAAGTGCCACTGCCACTTTTCATCCTAAAAAAAAGAAAAAAATCTGTTCCACTTCAGGCGTTGGCTCCTGACTAAACCTACCCCAGTGAGCTGCCTATCTACCAGGGTAAATATAGGAAATCAAGGTTAGGGCTATCCTTACAAACAAAACAAAATCTTCTTTTTTCTGAATTTTATTTTTATTTTTATTGTTATGTTATAATTTTTTTTTTGTTTAGTTTTGTTGTGTCATTGATCAGAGGCCTTCTGCGCCCCGCTGGTAATATGCTGAGTCACGTCTTCTCGAAATTGATGTGTTCTGTTCAATTGTTCAGAAATGTTCATTGGTTCAAACAGGAAACGTTCTTCTCTCTTGGCTTAACATATTCCAGCTGCGAGGCGGGTCGTGGAAAGCACTCCCAAGGAAGTTCGAGAAAAATTGTCTGTATTTTGGGTGACGGACAACGACATAATGACGATCATTGAGGTATGTCCAAAAATCGAGTACAGAGTCTACAGTTTGTCCAAATAGGTAGTGAATGGCATGTCCGCGAATCCAATTCACAGCATTGGTATTTGTCCGAGGAAAATATTCACGATCCGGAAATAATAATGAAAGGGGAGTAATCCGATCCGGAATGTCCCGCGTTAGAAAAGCGACAATAAGACGAATCAAGTGCCAAACCTCCTCCGCCGGTCCGCAATTAAACCGATGTTCATCATTGTCTGGGACTCCACACGTGGAACAGAGAGGTGATTGGGCGAGGTGGATCCGATGAAGGCGAGATTGATTGATTTGCTTACCATTGACAGTTAGGTACCAGACAGATTGAACATTCGTGTCAAGGTAACGGGTGAAAACCGCGCGCCATACATGACGCCAGTCTACCTGGGGGAACATTTGTTCAATCGGGTTAGGTGGACGACCTAATTGGAGGACACTGTATACTGCCTTTGTCTTGAGTAAAAGCTGTCTTGGTAAGGTGAGGCGTAGATAACTGAGTTCAAGAAAGAAGTATCGTATATAATGTAACTGGACCGGAACGTCCGAGATCATCACTGGTGCTGACAGCGAGACCGGCGTATATGCCGCCAGGAGGAGACCAGTGAGGCTCGTTGGGCATCGTGTCCATACCGTCATCTGGGAGCTGACAAATAGGGTGCGAGCTCTATCCGGCACGTGAAACAGACCTATCCCACCTCGTTCACGGGGAAGAGTAAGGGTTGCTTAGTTAACTTTGAACAACAGCCCAGAGCTGACGAAAGATGCCATCGCTGCCAACATGCGACGTGCCACAGTAAGCGGGAAAGGTAGAACTTGTGCTACATGGGGAACTCGGGATGCGATATATATATATATTGACATATCGAGCTCGTTGGAGAATATCTAGGGATCGAAGGCGATGGTCCATAAGACCTGCTCTGATCATTAAAAGGAGGCGTCTGCAGTTGATGGTGGCTGAACGCCGGAGATCAGATGAAAAGTCTATTCCTAAACAACGAATGGTATCAACGGTGGTGAGAGGTGTAATACACTCCACAGGGAGTCCCGTGCCAATGAACATAACTTGTGACTTACGTACGTTTAAAGAGCTACCCGACGCCTCACCATAAGTCGCTACCACGTCAAAAAAGCTCGAACCTCGTCGGCATTACGTAAACAGATGACTACATCGTCAGCATAGGCCGTGCAACAGAATCGGTATCGATCTATGGACAACCCTACCAAACGTTGTCTGAGCCCACATAGCAAGGATTCCAAGGAAAAGGCGTACAAAATCGCTGATAGAGGGCAACCTTGACGTACAGATCGACCTATTTTTATCGGAGGAGTGAGTCTGCCATTGTACATAATCCTGGAAGAGGCACCCCGCAAAAGGCGCATCACTACCGTGATAACGGCGACTGGGAAACCCATATGGTGGAGAACGGCCGCAAGGAACGAATGGTCAACCCTATCAAAAGCTTGACTAAAGTCCAAAGACGCAATTGCCCCAGAGAGGCGTTGTGCCTGGGTAACGGCGATCATATCCCTGTAGCGGCATAGAGCCGTGCGGATATTATTATCCGCTCCCAAAGATGCTTGGTCTGGCGACACAACATATCGGGCAACGGTTTTAAGTCGTGCCGCCAAAAGGCGAGTGAAGATTTTCATATCACTGTTAAGGAGGGTGAGGGGCCGATAATCACTGATATTGTAGCCACCATGCGGTTTGTGTACAGGAATAATAATTCCTTCCATGAAAGAGTCCGGCACAGGTACTTCCGGAGACATCAGTTCCCGACATATGGAGGTGAAGGTGGACTCTAACAAATCACGGAAGGTGCGATAAAATTCGAGGGGAAGACCGTCGGGTCCTGGGGAGCGATTGATGGTTCCTGCTCGGATCGCATCTCGGACTTCATCATCAGTCACCTCTGACACCAAGTCAATCGCCGCATCTCCTGGGAGACCACCGAAGTTGAGCTGTGAGACTTCCTCGATCAACTCTGGGGAATGTGGAATTGCGGCGTAGAGCTGCTGGTAGTGGGCGTGAAGCACATTCCCTATTGCAGATTGGGTTACGTAGCGACGCCCATCTTGGTCTGTTAGGATGGGAATAAATTTTCGGCGACGATGTTGGCGTTCTTGGATGATATGGTACATAGATGGATGTTCATGGGGCATGCGATATGCAGTACGAGATCGTACTATCGCTCCTTCCAAATGCCTTCGCATGAGATTGGAGATTTGGGCCTTAGCATGGTTTATCCTTGTATGGCGCTCAGGGGAGGCTGGAATCGTGGAGCATTCTCGTAGGATCCTGTAGTAAAAGTCCATAGTGCTCTTCCTCCAGGCGACAACATCTTTGCCATATCGGATCAAAGTTTTTCGAAGAGCAGGTTTTGGCACACTGGATCCACCAGGATATGGTAGACGGATACGTGGGACGGCGTCTATTACATGTGATCCAAGTGTCTTCTATTAGAAGTCGACAGTCAGGTGAATTAAGAAGTGCCGTGTTCAGTTTCCATAAACCACGGCCGTGCCATACTGCCTGTCTTGTGAGAACAACGTCACAGAAGTAAGCCTCATGATCTGAGAAAGCAACAGGCCAGATTTCAGCCTGTCGTGTGTGTTGAATTAGGGATCGCGAGATGTAGATGCGATCCAGTCGGCTAGAGGAGTGCGCAGTGTAGTACGTAAAGCCCAAACGATCACCGTGAACATGTCTCCACGTGTCGACAAATTGTAGCCGCGTCACGACTGTTTCCAGAGCTGCGCATGGTGAGTGACGTGGCAATTGATCCTGAGGTCGCTGGGTGCAGTTGAAGTCACCACCCATGACCCAGTCATCGTGTGGTCCCATAAAAAGGGGTGTAACTTCATCTGCGAAGAAGGCATTGCGTTCACGACGGTAGCTGGAGCCCGAAGGCGCATAAATGTTGACGATGCGTACACCAAAGAGAGTAAGGGCCATACCTCTGCCGTTGGGGAGGTATAGGACATCTTCGGAAGGAAGACCTTCTCGTAAGATGATGGCAACACCACTACCGGTGTCCGAAGCGGGAGAAAGATGCGCCTTGAAGCCATGTGGTGGTGAAAAATCGGCGACATGCACTTTCTGAAAAAGCGCTATATCAATGTCCGCCACATAAATCATATCGCGGAGCAGCTCTAGTTTGTGGGGCGCACGAATGGTCGCGAGGTTAATCGTTGCGACACGATAATGCTGGTGTTGGAGTCCCACAGGCACAGGTGGGGCTGCTTCATCAGGAGCGAGAGGTCGTCGATCTTGCCCGTCTGCTGAAGAGGGTGCTATTGTGGAGAGTTTGCGGGTGCGGGCGCAACCGATGGGGGCGCCCCATCATCAGCACCGTCCACCCCAGTCCCTTCGATCTCCACGTCGTCTGCCCAGGAACTTATACTCTAGGGGAGACTTGAACCAAGGTCCTCTCGCCCCGTAGCTGCTCGCGATAACCACGGGACCACGGCGCCCCTTATGAAAACTTCCTGGCAGATTAAAACTGTGTGTCCGACCGAGACTCGAACTCGGGACCTTTGCCTTTCGCGGACAAGTGCTCTACCAACTGAGCTACCGAAGCACGACTCACGACCGGTACTCACAGCTTCACTTCTGCCAGTATCCGTCTCCTACTTTCCAAACTTTACAGAAGCTCTTCTGCGAACCATGCAGAACTAGCACTTCTGAAAGAAAGGATATTGCGGAGACATGGCTTAGCCACAGCCTAGGGGATGTTTCCAGAATGAGATTTTCACTCTGCAGCGGAGTGTGCGCTGATATGAACGGATACTGGCAGAAGTAAAGCTGTGAGTACCAGTCGTGAGTCGTGCTTCGGTAGCTCAGTTGGTAGAGCACTTGCCCGCGAAAGACAAAGGTCCCGAGTTCGAGTCTCGGTCGGGCACACAGTTTTAATCTGCCAGGAAGTTTCATATCAGCGCACACTCCGCTGCAGAGTGAAAATCTCATTCTGGAAACATCCCCCAGGCTGTGGCTAAGCCATGTCTCCGCAATATCCTTTCTTTCAGAAGTGCTAGTTCTGCCCGCAATATCCCTTCTTTCAGAAGTGCTAGTTCTGCATGGTTCGCAGAAGAGCTTCTGTAAAGTTTGGAAGGTAGGAGACGGATACTGTCAGAAGTAAAGCTGTGAATACCGGTCGTGAGTCGTGCTTCGGTAGCTCAGTTGGTAGAGCACTTCCCCGCGAAAGGCAAAGGTCCCGAGTTCGAGTCTCGGTCGGGCACACAGTTTTAATCTGCCAGGAGGTTTCATATCAGCGCACACTCCGCTGCAGAGTGAAAATCTCATTCTGGAAACATCCCCTAGGCTGTGGCTAAGCCATGTCTCCGCAATATCCTTTCTTTCAGAAGTGCTAGTTCTGCATGGTTCGCAGAAGAGCTTCTGTAAAGTTTGGAAGGTAGGAGACGGATACGGGCAGAAGTAAAGCTGTGAGTACCGGTCGTGAGTCGTGCTTCGGTAGCTCAGTTGGTGGAGCACTTGCCCGCGAAAGGCAAAGGTCCCGAGTTCGAGTCTCAGTCGGGCACACAGTTTTAATCTGCCAGGAAGTTTCATATCAGCGCACACTCCGCTGCAGAGTGAAAATCTCATTCTGGAAACATCCCCTAGGCTGTGGCTAAGCCATGTCTCCGCAATATCCTTTCTTTCAGAAGTGCTAGTTCTGCATGGTTCGCAGAAGAGCTTCTGTAAAGTTTGGAAGGTAGGAGACGGATACTGGCAGAAGTAAAGCTGTGAGTACCGGTCGTGAGTCGTGCTTCGGTAGCTCAGTTGGTAGAGGAATTGCCCGCGAAAGGCAAAGGTCCCGAGTTCGAGTCTCGGTCGGGCACACAGTTTTAATCTGCCAGGAAGTTTCATATCAGCGCACACTCCGCTGCAGAGTGAAAATCTCATTCTGGAAACATCCTCTAGGCTGTGGCTAAGCCATGTCTCCGCAATATCCTTTCTTTCAGAAGTGCTAGTTCTGCATGGTTCGCAGAAGAGCTTCTGTAAAGTTTGGAAGGTAGGAGACGGATACTGGCAGAAGTAAAGCTGTGAGGACAAGTCGTGAGTCGTGCTTCGGTAGCTCAGTTGGTAGAGCACTTGCCCGCGAAAGGCAAAGGTCCCGAGTTCGAGTCTCGGTCGGGCACACAGTTTTAATCTGCCAGGAAGTTTCTTAGGTTTAAGTAGAGATCATGAGTAGAATAGTTTGATAGTTTGATGTGTTTCTCATCATACACGAGTGAGAGGCGAATTACATTTAATCCTTTCTTGCATTTACCAACAATACATTTATGTGAAGCGCCCAACTGAGCTCAGAGTCAAATATCATGCCGAAGAATCGATTATGAGATTTTATCTGGAAAGTGTACTTTCCGCATTTGGGGTGATCAAAATGCAACCAGAGTTTGATTTTTTAAAAAGATACGATCACGATTTCTCAGCAGAAATGTCCAACCGATTGTTAGATGGTCATTCATCGATGTGTTCTGTACCAGTGAGTTATTCCGTTTCAGCCTGAATATATGAGCCTGCAGTCGAATAATCAAAAACATCGTCGGTGTTTTGTAAAATATTTGTCGGGAGAGTGATTATTCTTTCTAAACCATAAGTATACGGAATATACGACAGGGGGCTTAAAACTGCAGGCTGGGGCACGCCCCGAGAGACAAGAATTGGAATGTTGCTTCTTAAGAGTAAATGCTTCATTCTTTGGAATGGCGATATCCACCTCGGCTTCTATAGCTTTTATTAAAATTTGGTATGCTTCTTTTTCCTGTAAGTTGCTCTGTATAGTTTCGAGGTTTCTTCGAACAGTGTCCCTATACTTGTCCCAGATGGCTTCTCCAATTTTCCATTTACTATCTGCATAAACTATTTGCTTAGTATCAAAGTTTATTTTAATGAACAATTGTATTGTGAGATGACCTGATCCCATTGAGTCGGTTTTAGCGTGCCAGTTACAAAGTGTTATATCTATTACAGAACTACGTAAAGGAGTAGAAACCACAGTGGGAGCACCATCGGTGACTATCACTAAAGTATTGTCTTCGATAACATCAGCACGAGCCCATAAAGCGCTGGATATCATGAAGTGCTTGAATGGAAGAACCGGGGAACTGATAGATTCTGCTTCATGCAGTTCTTTAAGCATTTCGTTCTATCGCGCATTGATGTGGTTGCACGACCAACATATTGAAAGATGCTGGACTCCGTATACCATGAGGCATCAGACTGGCCACAGGAGCCTACAGGACGAGCCTTATATGGAGCTTGTGTACAGAGGCAGGAGAGCCACCGTTAGCTACTCGTCGGGATTTTCTTGTGGCTAAAAAGGCGCTCTAGTTCCGGTCGTTTCCGACTTCTGCAGCTACATTCATGCTCATAAATTAAGGATAATTGCAGAATGTGGTGCTACACAACGTGGCACTACACGAAACTGGCGCTAAATGCATAGGCACATAGGGAACACACACGACACAGATCTGTAAGTCCACGGTATTGGTGATAAGTTGAGAAAACTGCCCCGAAACCTATGTGCTACAATACGCCGCTGTTACCTTCGCATGATGGTCGAAGTAGAGAGGATATAAAATGTAGACTGGCAATGGCAAGGAAAGCGTTTCTGAGAAGAGAAATTTGTTAACATCGAGTATAGATTAAGTGTCTGAAAGTATTTGTATGGAGTGTAGCCATGTATGGATGTGAAACATGGACAATAAATAGTTTGGACAAGAAGAGAATAGAAGCTTTCGAAATGTGGTGCTACAGAAGAATGTTGAAGATTAGGCGGATAGATCACGTAACTAATGAGAAGGTATTGAATAGGATTGGGGAGAAGAGAAGTTTGTGGTACAACTTGAAGGGATCGGTTGGTAGGGCATGTCCTGAGGCATCAAGGGATCACAAATTTAGCATTGGAGGGCAGCGTGGAGGGTAAAAATCGTAGAGGGAGACCAATAGATGAATACACTAAGCAGATTCAGAAGGATGTAGGTTGCAGTAGGTACTGGGAGATGAAAGAGCTTGCACAGGATAGATTAGCATGAAGAGCTGCATCAAATCAGTCTCAGGACTGAAGATCACAACAACAACAAACCTTCGCATGTACCCCGACATCAATATGGGATGTGATCACTGTTGTGGTTGGCTGGAGAGCCAACCCTGTTTTATTAAAGGAGGCCGAAATGCACGCGTTCACCCCACGCAGGCTGGCGTGAGGTCTGGAACATGACAAGGGAATTAGAATTGAGAAAAACGGACGTGGCTGGTGGAATAGTTAACTTCAATCCATTAATAACGAACGTCGCTCTTTATGGTACATGATTCACAATATCACTAGTACGAATACTGGCGCCTTGCTAGGTCGTAGCAAATAACGTAGCTGAAGGCTATGCTAACTATCGTCTCGGAAAATGAGAGCGTAATTTGTCAGTGAACCATCGCTAGCAAAGTCGGCTGTACACTGATAGAGGCGACACGCGGGTCCGGCGTATACTACCGGACCGCGGCCGATTTAAAGGCTACCACCTAGAAAGTGTGGTGTCTGGCGGTGACACCACATTTCTCCCCCGCAAATCGGCGTACGGTTGTGGCATAAGGCTTCCGCCCGCCGCGGGGAGGACCGCATGTTGACGTATGCGACGAGGTGGGGAACCTAACAACAGGCGAGGCTGTGCCACCCGCACCCTGCCATTCAGACCGCGAGGAGCTAGGGAACGCCTGAAAACCTGCTCCAGGGTGCACACCAACATGCGGTGTATGCGCCCGTAGAGAGACAGGATGGGCCGAAGGGTCGACCTCCATCGTCCGGAGCGGGCAAGAGTTCGATGTCGGAGGACAACTGGTCACGGGAAGCGATCGGCGCGCGACCCAGGGAGGCGCCGGGCGGTTGCAGCGACGCGTCCACTGCAGGCGTCGCCGGCGGAAGAACAGACGGCAGCGGTGACGGCGGCGGCGGCGCGTCGCCATGGGGCAAAATGGAAGGGAGCGTCGGTAACACCTGGGGCTGAGGCGAGCCAGTAGATGGGTCCCCGGGGCGCTGACCGGACGGCACCATCGCTGAAAGCAGACGCGGAGAGGCAGATCCCGTGCGACGACAGAGGCGCAGCTGATTGAGATGCCGGCGCACCTCACCAGAGGTCCCCAAAACCAGATACATAGCGCGTCCGAGGCAGCGAAGTAGGCACCCTTCTAGCCAACCCCGTGAACCTCGATAGCATCGATAGTAGACAACGTCGCTTGGAGCAAAAGCACAGGAACCTGATGCGGCGGATGTAGCAAAGACATCAAGGTTCGATGATGACGACCGTGGAGCAACTCAGCCGGCAAGCGAGCATCTCGGAGCTGAGAGCGATACGAGGACAAAAAGAGCAATAACGCGTCCTCCCGAGAATGCGACTCTTTTAACTTCAACATCTGTGACTTGAAAGTCCTGACCAATCGTTCAGCGGCACCATTTGATTGCGGCGAAAACGGCGCGGACGTCAGATGTTGAATACCATTGGCCTTGCAGAATGACTGAAATTCTGCGGACATGAATTGTGGGCCACTGTCGGAAACAATAGTCTGAGGAAGACCTTCAATGCAAAAGATAGCAGATAACGCTTGGAGTGGCAGATGATGTCGTGGAAGACATCCGGACAAAAAAAAGGAAAATTACTGAATGAATCTACCACAACCAACTATCGAGCATTCCAGGATGGACCAGCAAAATCGACGTGTAAGCGTTGCCTAGGGGAAGTGGCTTTTGGCCATGGAAAGAATTTCCGCAGTGGTGCTGACTGTTGTTCGGAACACACCATACAAGAAGAACACATATTCGTAATTGCGGCATCGATTCCGAACCAAGTACAGTGCTGACGACCAAGTTGTTTCGTTCTCACTACACCCCAATGTCCTTGATGGAGAAGCTGTAAGACAGAGGATGGTAACGAACGTGGTACCACGACCCTGAACTGATCATTATCAGAACGCAACAGCAAAACACCACGTCGTACAAAAAGTCTCTCCTTGTGAGCAAAAAGTCGGCGAACCCACGGGGCCCCGATCCGTGACTTTGACAAGGGCCATTGCGTAGCAACAAAACGCAGAACGGGAGCAAGGACAGGGTCGGCAGCTGTGGCTGTAGCTACACGACGAAAATCAATCGGAAACGATTCGACCACGTCATCGGTTTCCGAATCAATGAACATGCAAGCAAGTTCGGAGGAATCGAATGCCCTATCCTCAGCAACAGGCAAGCGGGACAACGCATCGGCGTTTCCGTGCTTAGCAGTGGACCGATACAACATATCGTAGCGGTACTGCGAGAGGAAAATAGACCAGCGAATTAATTTCTGCGCTGTACGTGGAGATACAGGCTTGGTCGGATGAAAAAGCGATGTCAATGGTTTGTGGTTTGTGATTATGGTAAAGTGACGACCATACAAGAAATCATGAAACTTTGTAACACCAAATACGAGAGCCAATGCTTCTTTCTCGATCAGTGAATAATTTCTTTCCGCAGACGAGAGCAATTTGGACGCAAAGGCAATAGGGCGATCGTGCGATCCATCTTTGTGCGCAAGCACAGCACCGATCCCGAAATCCGATGCATCCACCATCAACAAGAGGGGGTGTGGGGATCGAATGGCGTAAGGCAAGTATTGGAAAGCAACGCCGATTTCAACTGGCGAAAGGCGCGTTCGCATTCCGTCGTCCAGACGAACGGAACACCCTTACGGCATAAGCGATGAAGCGGAGCGGAAATGGAAGAGGCATGCGGAACATAGCGATCGTAGTAATTTATTTTTCCCAGCACCCTCTGTAGCTGCTTCAAATTCTGTGGCGACCGCAAGTCTTGGATGGCACGAAGGTGCCTGGGACTGGGATGTATGCCTTGGGCATTGAGTACATGTCCCAAGTATGGCAAGTCCCGAGCAAAAAAACACACATTTGTCCTTTCGCAAGCGAAGACCGTTTTGTCGCAAGACTTGAAATAATGTTCTGAGATTGGCCAAATGTTCTTCTTCCGTCTTTCCGGAGATCACAATATCGTCCAGATAATTAGCTGCAGTAGGGACCGACGCAAAAAAAGTTTGTAGATATTGCTGAAACAATGCAGGGGCGGATGCACACCCGAATGGCAGTTGTTTGAATTGATACAACCCAAGAAGCGTGTTAACCACGAAAACGCGTTGGGATTTTTTGTCCGCCGGTATTTGCAAGTACGTATCTGCGAGGTCCAACTTCGAAAAATATTTACTCGGGCACAGTTTGTCAAACAGATCTTCCGGGCGGGGTAAAGGAAAAGTTGCAATCACTAGTTGTGGATTCACTGTTGCCTTGAGGTCCACACAAAGTCTCAATTTGCCGGACGGTTTTGGAAAAATTACTAAGGGTGATGCCCAGAGAGAAGCCTGCACACGTTCAATCACACCTTATGATTCCAAATCGTGTAATGTTTTTGCGATCTCATCACGCAATGCGTGGGGAACATTGCGCGCTCTGTAAAATTTCAGTTGCGCGTTTACTTTCAGTTCCAAATGTGCTTTATAGTTCTTAGGGCAACCGAGGCCCGGTGCAAAAACGTCTGCAAATTCTTCACATAGACGAGAAACACTGTCTGAAGGCACCGTCTGGTTCACTGATAGGACCTGATTTACTATAGACAAGTTAAACAACTGAAATAAATCGAAACCAAACAAGTTCACTGCAGAAGAAGAACGAAGGACGTAAAATGACACAAGTTTTGTTTTTCCTTTTGTATGTAGCAAGAAGGGTGCACTGTTCTGACACAGGGATCTCTTGACCTGAATAGCTAGTTAACATTTGCGGCACGCAACGGAGGTGTGCCCAGCAGTTTGTAAGTGTCTTGATTGATCAGTGAAACTGCAGCTCCTGTATCGAGCTAGAATGGTATCAAATTGCCGTTAATGTCCAAGTCTACAAAAAGTTTATTGTCCTGCTGACGACAAGAGCGACTGTCTCATGCAACGTGAACTGAGACTGGTACATAATCACTTGCGACTTGACGGGAGTTCCGGCGACGTCGACGCACACTATTTTTGGGACGAACACAGTCACTGTTAGAGAGAGTGGCACTGCGCGGAGTGGAATGAACTACATGAATTTCCATGGGTGAAGTCTCGCGAGCCTGAGTATCCTTTGTTCGATTCCGATTCCGGCGCGAAGCAAAGGGCCTGGAATGGTTTTGAGCTTCCGATCTGAGCTTTTTCTGGCAAACACTCTCAACATGTCCTTTTTATTACAATAAAAGCAAATAGCTAAGCGAGACGGGTAATTCTCACGCGAATGTTTAGTAGCACACCGCGGGCATGATTTTATCACTGCATTTGCTTGCCGACGCGGTACACGTGGCTGAGAGCCTGGCGACAGCGGCGCGGCCGGGCGCGAAGGCTGTTTACTGCCCCGTGCAGCTCGCCCGGCGGGCCGGTTAACCTGACACACTGCTGGCGAAGTTTCAAATGATTCCTGAGCAAAGTCAAGTGTGTCCTGCCGATCCAATATGTCCATCACTTGTTGAAGGGAGGGATTTACTAGTTTCAAAATCTGTTCCCTTATACGAACATCAGAAACGTTCTGTGCAATTGCATCACGTACCATAGTATCTGAATAAGGGAGTCCACACTGAAACTCAAAAGCACAATCCCTAGTAAGGCCTTGCAAGGTTGCAGCCCACTCCCGAGTAGTCTGACCTGCTGTACGTTTTGTACGAAAGAAGGTATACCGTTTGGCAACTACATTGACTGATTCTTTGAAATATGCATGTTATGCAGACAACATTTCTTCGTAGGACAGAGTTGCTACGTCGCGTCGGGGAAATAATTTGACTATCACACGGTACGTGGTCACCCCTACCGAAGAAAGTAGAAAAGGCTGCCGGTCGTTACCTTGAATTCTGTAGGCGGCGAGTTGGAATCCAAATTGGCGGGATCACTCGGTCCAGTTTTCCAGTGCAGCATCAAAAGGTCGAAAAGTGGGTGCAACAGCGTATTGTGGCTGCGTTATCGGTGAAGCGGCTGCTGCCGCATCGTTTTGCATCGCACGTTGACCCTGGACGAGCTGTCCAAGGGCATCCAGTAAGGCCTGCGTCTGCTGATTCTGTAAGCGATAAAATTCGGACAGTACATCTGGAGATTGTGGAGAAGCCATTACACAAGTAAATCAGGGCAATATCGATATGAACGCGGTTTTGCCTCGTCGCCAATGTTGTGGTTGGCTGGAGAGCCAACCCTGTTTTATTAAAGGAGGCCGAAATGCACGCGTTCAGCCCACGCAGGCTGGCGTGAGGTCTGGAACATGACAATACAATTAAAATTAAGAAAAACGGACGTAGCTGGTGGAATACTTAACTTTAATCCATTAATAACGAACGTCGCTCTTTATGGTACATGATTCCCAATATCAATAGTACGAATACTGGCGCCTTGCTAGGTCGTAGTAAATAACGTAGCTGAAGGCTATGCTAACTATCGTCTCGGCAAATGAGAGCGTAATTTGTCAGTGAACCATCGCTAGCAAAGTCGGCTGTACAACTGGGGCGAGTGCTAGGAAATCTCTCTAGCCCTTCCGTGTGGCGGCGCTCGGTCTGCAATCACTGATAGTGGCGACACGCGGGTCCGGCGTATACTACCGGACCGCGGCCAATTTAAAGGCTACCACCTAGCAAGTGTGGTGTCTGGCGGTGACACCACAATCACCATGCACACGTACACAGGCCGCACAACGGGTTGGCATACTCTGGATCAGGTGGTCCCATTCTTGCACCAGTGCCTGCCAGAGCTCCTGAAGTGTCATAGGGGTTTGAAGATGTGCAGCGATACGTCGACCGAGAGCATCCCAGACGTGCTTGATGGGGTTTAGGTGTGGAGAACAGGTAGGCCACTCCATTCGCCTGATATCTTCTGTTTCAAGGCACTCCTCCACGATGGCAGCTCGGTAGGTCCGTGCATTATCATCCATCAGGAGGAAGGTGGGACCCACTGCACCCCTGAGAAGGCGGACATACTGATGCAAAAAGACGTCCCGATACACCTGACCTGTTTCAGTTCCTCTGCCAAAAACATGCAGGTGTGTACGTGCACCAATCATAATCCCACCCCAAACTATTAAACCACGGCCTCCATACAGGTCCCTTTCAATGACATTAAGGTGTTGGTATCTGGTTCCTGCTTCACGCCAGATGAAAACCCGGCGAGAACCACTGTTCAGAGTATACCTGTGCTCGTCTGTGAACATAACCTGGGACCACTGTTTCAATGACCATGTATTGTGTTCTAGACACCAGGCTTTACGGGCTCTCCTGTGACCAGTGCACAGTGGGATGCACCTTGCATGTCTCCGAGCGAGTAAACCATGTATGTTCAGTCGTCTGTGTGTCTGGAGACAAATGTTCCAGTGGCTGTGGTAACGTCCCGAGCAAGGCTACTTGCAGTACTCCGTGGCTGTCTGTGGGCACTGATGGACAGATATCGGTCTTCTTGTGGTGTCGTACACTGCGGACGTCCCGTACCGTAGCGCCTGGACACGTTTCCTGTCTGCTGGAATCGTTGCCACAATCTAGAGATCACACTTTGTGGCAGATAGAGGGCCCGTACTACGACCTGCTGCATTTCAGTCGCCCTAGTATTCTACCCCTCATAACGCCATCAGTATGTGTTCTTTGAACCATTTTCAGTACACAGTCACCATTAACACGTCTGAAAACGTCTGCACACTTACTCGCTGCACCGTACTCTGACATGCACCAGCACACCGCTGCGTATGTGGACTGCTGCCAGCGCCACCGTGCGTTGACCACAGGTCAGATGCACCGTATGGTCACACTCCGAGGTGATTTAAACCCGCAAACCGCCCACCAGAGCGTTGTTTCACCATGTATCAGCGTTATCCTTAATTTAATAGCATGAGTGTAGTAATATCTGCGCATCCTTATAATTATCGAACTCGTCCGTGAGGGACGGAACCGTTCGGTATACGAGCAAAGCAGCTGATATTGGATCTGGAAGTGTCTCCGCCCAACATTCAGCAGGGATGTATGTGCAAAGCTCAGCCTGGCTGTTACTGAAACCCAGAACAATTTTAGATCTGACAGAGAGTAACAAATTGTTCAGTCCAGACTACATTTTTAAGAATTAATTTATTATCGCTTTAAATGAGCACCAGGACTGTAACGTGGTATACACAGATGGGTCCAAAGAGAGGAATGCTGTCGGTTATTCTGTCATTTTACCTGCCTCTGTCTTTAGGTTCCGTCCGCCTTGTGCGTTTACTATCTGTGGCGCCGAACTTTAAGGGATTTTTAAAGCTGCAGATCAGATGATTCGTGAGCGTGGATCCGAATTCATCTGCTCTGACTCGCTTAATGCGCTGCAGACAATCCAGTCTACGTACCCAACAGACAGAGGTGTCCAGAACATTCACAACGCCACCCGTCACTTGCAGCGACAAGGAAAGGAGGTCTCATTCTGCTGGGTGATAGGACACGTGCGTACCCGTGGGAATTAGTTGGCAGTTACCACGGCCAAGGAGGCGTGTAGCCTTCCCAGCGTAAATAACTGCCCTATCACTCTGCGCGTTGTACTGTCATTGCTGCGACGGTCTGTCGCGCGTCTTTGTGAGGAAGAGTGGCTGGGCGTGACGGAAAATAAGTTGCGATCAATAAAAGAGACAGTGAGGCGGTGGCACACCTCCTTCCGTCCATTTATAATTGATGAAGTCTGTTCAGCGCGACTTCGGATGGGACGCAGCCCCCAGACCTATGCCTTCATTCTCAGACATGAAGAACCACCTGTTTGTGGTGCATGTGGTGTGCTGGTTACGGTTCGCCACATTTTAGCAAACTGTTTTCTATATGATGACGAAAGGTCTCAAGCTGGTTTACTGACAGGTCTGTCGTCAAACGTAGGTGATAATGGGGTGAATGTGGCACGTGTTTTACAATTTTGTGTTTTGTCTTCACTTCTACCTAAGCCGCTTTTAGTGTATTAGAGGACGACTGCCTCATACCGTTGTTATTTTTATGATCCGTCGATCGCCTTTTCTGGACTTGCCTCTTAGTGGCTCTCCAGATCAGATGTCACTGTAATGGTCTACCTTGCCTCCCTTGCCCCACTGTCCCGTTCAGAGGAGTCGCGCGTGTTCATGTAAAGAAGAGTACAAGGGAGCGTATGTGGTGTTATGCAGTATTTTAGGTTCTTCTCATCTGTGTGCTATAGCCCCATTCGCCGCACGCAGTCAGCGTACAGGCGCCGATGACGGCGATGTTAAACGCCCTCCGGATGCTTCAAAAAATGGTTAAAATGGCTCGAAGCACTATGGGACTTAACATCTGAGGTCATCAGTCCCCTAGACTTAGAACTACTTAAACCTAACTAACCTAAGGCCATCACAGGGATCCATGACCGAGGCAGGATCCGAACCTGCGAACGTAGCACCAGCGTGGTTCCGGACTGAAGCGCCTAGAACCGCTCGGTCACAGTGGCCGGCTCCTCCGGATGCAACCACACACACACACACACACACACACACACACACACACACACACACACACACACACTCTTCGATCACATCCATCAAAGACCTGTCTTCTCCCCAAGCAACATGATGGGAATTCAGGTCTCCACCTACTACAAATGGACACGGAAGCTGGTTTATTAGGAGTCTCAAGTCATCTTCCGCGATTCTAAACTGGAGAGCTTTATACACAGAGACTACCACTGCAAAGGTTTTGTGAGCAGCTTGTATCTACACAGCAACTACTTTGATTTCATTGTTTCTTGCATTTAACGGGAATCTTTTATGCAGAAGCGCATTGTTTACTTTGCAGCGACCCTACCTTTCCATCTAGACTGTCTTCCCATATTATGAAATAATTTTTGAAGCGAACAGTCTGCTGAGACTTGAACCATTTTTCGCGTAACAGGATATATCAGGCTGACTGATGCATAGTTCTCTTTGTAAGCTTTCTCTGTTGGAATTAGATGATCTTGCGTTCCACTGCAATATTTTTATAGGCTTCATGATTTTGGATGGGAGAGAATCGAAGATACCTATTACGAGAAGCCTGATATCGTTATCGTTCATAGTAGCCTTTTTTGAATGACCATGTCTATAATATTCATATTATCGATTAGTTCGTTTTGAACTGGAGGCTGTCGTTGATTAGCTGCTAGCAAGTTGTTGCCCTGAGTGCAGCAGGCACATAGGAATGATTGCAGGCCGCATGGGAAACAGCAGGTTTCGGTACTAGGCCACGCATGTGTGTTAGGGTCGGCGGTAAGGTTGTAACTAACCTGTTTCTACGGGTTATTACGTTAAGATTCGGGTCGCCACTGACTCTAACCATTCAACTAATCAAAGGTTTGGCCGAGTCGGAAAAAATTAATTTGATCACAGACCAAAACTCATAAAAATGCATACGTCGTGATATCGCTCATAGGGGATGCGATGTAATTAATAGTATTGCTCGTGCACTGTTCACGAGAATCAAACATTTAAAATAAAATAGAAAATGCATGTACACTGTGCAAAAGATCAGCTCCCAGCAACACACCTGAAAATAAGACTTAATCTAAAGCATTTATTTTAAAATAAAAGGGGAAACTAATCACTGGACCTGTGCGCAAGGAAACGCGATGGATGTGCTAACGGGAAAACTATGAGGTGAGTGGCTTAGGTGTAATAACGTAACCTCGGAGTACAAGAGAAAATTGTGGATAAAACCATTTATTCCTAAGATATGGATATGAGGCATGTACACAATTCCTGATAACATTAATTACTAAAACATTAAAGAAGCCGCGCGGGATTAGCCGAGTGGTCTCAGGCGCTGCAGTCATTGACTGTGCTGCTGGTCCTGGCGGAGGTTCGAGTCCTCCCTCGAGCATGGGTGTTTGTGTTTGTCCTTTGGATAATTTAGGTTAAGTAGTGTGTAAGCTTAGCGACTGATGACCTTAACAGTTAAGTCCCATAAGATTTCACACACATTTGAACTTTTGAACATTAAAGAAAAGCATCGATACATTCACCGTTATAATCTACACCTAAAAGCACTGGTGTCAATCATTCATTCAACTGCTGTTGCCTGGTAACTGTTCGCAATAACTCGTGAAACGGTACACGTTTCGCAGTACACCCACGTGCCCACGTGGTTTGTGGAGACGCAATTTCTAGGTATCGTGGCCAAGTTGCAACAATATCACATCACACAATCATGAACAGTTAACATTCTTTAAAAACAAACTTGAGATCGGACAGTTGGTGATGACGGTCGGTAGCCCAACAAACTCTAATGTTCCCACGGACGAAAGATACATGAATCAAGGAAAATTTACGAGAAGCAAGCCTATTAATATTTAGAAAAATGAAAGCTTATACAGGCACAGCTGAAGGCAAACAGACATTCATACAGAACCGAGTGCTCACTTCTTATCGACACCTTTGTGTGGCGCTCTTCAAGCGGATCCAAGTCTACTATAGAAATTTACTAAAATAAAAATCTCAGAGAGTTTTGCATTCCTTACTGCGACAAGGAAAAACAATCTTTCAGAGTTGAAAAGCGAGACCAAAAGCTAACAGCTCTCCCCTCGCCAAGTAACAACGCGCCACGCGGTCAGTCTAACTCACTCTTCTCCGACTGGAGCACAGCTCTGGACGCTTCCCGTATCGGCGGCAGACTGCCTCCCTTTTTCATCTCTAGCCTCTTCCACGCTCCGCGTGGCCCAGAAGACCCAAAGATGCCATTTCCGCCACCAACCTAACGCAGGTGGATTGCTCACAAATAGCGCAAACCTCCTTGCCTACTTGACCACTACGAGAGTTGGCTATTCTGTACAACTGTTGCTGAATCTGTATGACTATCGCAGACTTTCTGCAGCAGACTACGCCATCGCGTAGCAACGTGACACGCAACCACATTCATTCAATCACACCACTATGAGAGTTATGAGACAAGAGAAACAAGGAAAAGAAAGAGAAAGGCTAGTGAAAATGGGTTACCGGACTAATGAAATGCGGCTACAGGACCCTTTCAAGGTCGGTGAGCAGTGTTTGTCTGAAGAGGCTCATCCCAGAAGACCCAAAGATGCCATTTCCGCCACCAACCTAACGCAGGTGGATTGCTCACAAATAGCGCAAACCTCCTTGCCTACTTGACCACTACGAGAGTTGGCTATTCTGTACAACTGTTGCTGAATCTGTATGACTATCGCAGACTTTCTGCAGCAGACTACGCCATCGCGTAGCAACGTGACACGCAACCACATTCATTCAATCACACCACTATGAGAGTTATGAGACAAGAGAAACAAGGAAAAGAAAGAGAAAGGCTAGTGAAAATGGGTTACCGGACTAATGAAATGCGGCTACAGGACCCTTTCAAGGTCGGTGAGCAGTGTTTGTCTGAAGAGGCTCATCCCAGAAGACCCAAAGATGCCATTTCCGCCACCAACCTAACGCAGGTGGATTGCTCACAAATAGCGCAAACCTCCTTGCCTACTTGACCACTACGAGAGTTGGCTATTCTGTACAACTGTTGCTGAATCTGTATGACTATCGCAGACTTTCTGCAGCAGACTACGCCATCGCGTAGCAACGTGACACGCAACCACATTCATTCAATCACACCACTATGAGAGTTATGAGACAAGAGAAACAAGGAAAAGAAAGAGAAAGGCTAGTGAAAATGGGTTACCGGACTAATGAAATGCGGCTACAGGACCCTTTCAAGGTCGGTGAGCAGTGTTTGTCTGAAGAGGCTCATCCGCACGTTTACCACCAATTCCATTCACGCTTTGATAACCATGTAAGCTTGAAGTGGGCACCGGCGGGAAACGTTCTTTATTTTGGTGATCTGGAGCGCTGTACTTGTTTGAACAGAAGCTATCGGTGCAGGATAGAAAAAGTTGTTGTCTCCCAATGAAGCAAGAAAAGGTTAACTTACAATTAATGTTGAGCGCATCTCTCAAGCCTATGTTATTAACCGTAGCTAGTTCCTAGGCTCTCCGTCATCTATGATGTTCAGGACGGGATCGATCTGCGGGTGGGTGTCGGGCGCCACAGTGCACAAAATATTGCATGATACTTGCTTTCCGCACCCTCGGCAGGCATCTTCAGTTTTATAAATGGCACCTGTACTATAGAAGACGCCAGCGGCCATTTGCAGCAACAAGCATCAATACTCACTAAAGTTTTATTCGGTGGTTTTGATCAAGCTAGAATTAGAATATTATTATAATGAAGTTTTAATACCACCTTACAGAGTTTATTAAATGAAATATGCCCATGAGTGGGACATAGACAGATGATTAACTGAAATATGCATGCCAAATATTCTGTGAAATGATAAGGGGAGAAGTCACTGTAACATATTTATATAATAACACAATCGCATTTATTCACTAAACAGTACCGTCTCAAATATTCCCTCTCACTTATCACGGAATGCTGGCGTGATACAAATAGTGTAATATCTAAGTAAACTTAGTTAAACATCCGGCTAACATGTGCCGTAAATCGACAATGACTACCGCCTGCACATTTCTATCATCATTTAGCCACACACACACACACACACTAACATTCACTCTATTCATTTTATCTAAAAGATAAAAGAGGAAGGTTCCCATACACCAAGTGGGACAACATTGGGAGAGAGCACATGGTTCCAACTGTAACTTTAATTCGGGCAAGTCCCGTCTTCACGTTTAACTAACTCCGCGAGTTTTACTGGATATTATGAAGAAACATTTAAATCACGCGCGTGAATTTACGTAGAAGATCCAGCTCGATCACGAAATGTGATTACGTCGAGCTGAAGCTTCTCACCAAGAAATGCACGGGGTCTGCGGACCACGTGTTACCAATCTCTCCACGATCAGTAGTCAATAAACACATTTAAATAAAATACACTTTGCATATATCCTTCTCACTCACACTGAAATGCAAATTGAGCAATTCTGAGTATTGCTCGGCAATGAGCGCCTGTTCACTCCCAAGTGCAGTGAACACAAATTCCCATGAAATTACTTGGCAAAAGAAATCATCTCCCTATCTATCCTAACCGAGATGATTCTAGGAAATACCACAGTGGCTTTCCTCAGCAGGGAAGCTGCTTCCAAGTTCAATGTGAACATGGAATGCTAAATCTTCGCTAAGTATCGGAGCGATAGAGCAGAGCGTGCTTACTCACCCAGGTCTTCCCAGCAACAACCCCGATACGGTCTCCCTCGTCCGGGTGCACACATCGTGGCCGCAAGGACTCAGAGATACCGCACTTGGTTAATTGCCAACCTAACGAGCGCTAATGACGCGCGTGGAGCTTATGCCTCTCTGGTCCAGTGCAGTCGCGCTCTACTAGATTCGAGGTTGGCTACACTTCTACTATGCCTATAGCACACCCACCGCCGACATCTCACGCGTACCTCATCATACGTTCGCATTCACACTTTGCATACAATTACCATATCTAATATTAAAATGATCGTCTATATTTAACTAAACCTATCTTACCAATTATTATCAGGCTCTTCCCTGAGTGTCGGAAGGGCACTCAGGTGTCTTCAGTTGTGGGGTCGAGCCATGTAGCGGCTTACATGGAGCCGTTACAATATCAACAGGTGAGACGAGGATTCTACAGAAAGAGGACCACTACATTTGTTGAGTCTCATTTGAGACCGACATTGTTTGATGATGTGCCCGTATGTGGCGTGGACTCGACTAACGTCTGAAGTAGTGCAGGAGCGAATTGACACCACGAATCCTGGAGGGCTGTCCATAAATCCATAAGAGTACGAGGTGGTGGAGATCTAAACAGCACGATGCAAGGCGTCCCAGATAAGCTCAATAACGTTCATGTTTGGGGAGTTTGGTCGCCATTGGAAGTGATTAAGCTCAGAAGAGTGTTCTTGCAGCCACCTTGTAGAAATTCTGGACGTGTGGGGTGTCTCATTGTCCAGCTGTAATTTCCCTAGTCCGTCGGTATGCACAATGGACGTGAATGGATGCAGGTGATCAGACAGGATACGTACGTACGTGGCACCTGCCAGAATCGTATGTAGACGTATCAGGGGTCCCATATCACTCCAACTGCATACTTCCCACACCATTACAGAGCCTTCATCAGCTTGGACAGTCCCATGCTTACATGCAGCGTCCGTGGATTCATGAGGTTGTCTCCATACCCGTATACGTCCATCCGCTCGATACAATTTGGAACGTGACTCGTCCGACCGGGCATCCAGTCATCAACAGCCCAGCGTCGGTGTTGGCGGGCAAAGGCGAGGCGTAAAGCTTTGTGTTGTGCAGTCACCAAGGGTACAAGAGCGGGCCTTCGGCTCCGAAAGCCCACATCGATGATGGTCCGTTGAATGGTTCGCACGCTGACACTTGTTGATGGCCCAGCATTGGAATCTTAGCAACTTGCGGAAGGGTTGCCCTTCTGTCACATTGAACGGTTTTCTTTAGTTGTCGTCGGTCCTGCTCTTGTAGGATCTTTTTCCGGCCGTAGCGATGTCGGAAATTTGATGTTTAACCGGATTCCTGGTACTCGCGGTACACACGTGAAATGGTCGTACGGGGAAATCCTCGCTTCATCGCTACCTGGGAGATGTTGAGTCACATCGCTCGTGCGCCGACTATAAAACCACGTTCAAACTTACTTAAATCTCGATAACGTGACATTGTAGCAGCAGTAACCGATGTAACAACTCTACCAAACACATGTCTTACATAAGCGCTGCCGACCGCAGAGCCATATACTGCCTGTTTACATATCTCTCTATTTGAATACGCATGCCTATATAAGTTTGTTTGGCGCTTCAGTGTATAATTGAAGACATATATATTTACGTCTTTTGAAATCTCACGTTGACACTGCATATGTGAAGAAAGTTATTTCTTATTGGAAAATGGATTTTGTGGTGATCGATTTTACTATTTTATCTGAAATGGTTTCAAAGACGTAGCTTTCTACATCTACATCTACATCCATACTCCGCAAGCCACCTGACGGTGTGTGGCGAAGGGTACCTTGAGTACCTCTATCGGTTCTCCCTTCTATTCCAGCCTCGTATTGTTCGTGGAAAGAAAGATTGTCGGTATGCTTCTGTGTGGCCTCTAATCTCTCTGATTTTATCGTCATGGTCTCTTCGCGAGATATACGTAGGAGGGAACAATATACTGCTTGACTCTTCGATGAAGATATGTTCTCGAAACTTCAACAAAAGCCCGTAACGAGCTACTGAGCGTCTCTCCTGCAGAGTCTTCCACTGAAGTTTATCTATCATCTCCGTAACGCTTTCGCGATTACTAAATGATCCTGTATCGAAGCGCGCTGCTCTTCGTTGGATCTTCTCTATCACTTCTATCAACCCTATCTGGTACGGATCCCACACTGCTTAGCGGTATTCATGCAGTGGGCGAACAAGCGTACTGTAACCTACTCCGCTTTGGTGGAGGACAGTAATTTATCAAAAATATTTTGGGAGTTAACTCTTGGTGAGTGGCCTGTGTTTACCAGCCTGTGTCTTTGCGGCGAGACGCGGGCTGAGAGGGGGAGCAGAAACTGGCGTAAAGGAGAGAAGGTCTGAGAATTAATCCGGAGGGGTGTGCGAGCTATTCTAGCCCACGCCCCACTGTCTTGTCTTCTGCTTGCGAGAGGGAACGCTCCAGACTGCAATCGGACTCAGTTGTCACAGCGCCGTTTTGTCCAAGTAGTGTCTCTAAGAAACGGCTACTGCCGAACACTTTGCATGTCTTCGACAATGGAGTTTTTGCTGTTACTTCCGCTACAGTATTGTAGGATCTGAAAGGCTGGTCACCGTGTCTTGAACCAAACAATATGCAGTTTAGGCGAGGGCTTCCTATTTTTGCCCATATCTGTCGACAACTTGATTAAGGTAGAATTCTTCAAATTATTTGAGAGCGTAATATGTGAAAGGGGAAGCTCATCTCATATACAACATACCATTTGAGCTCATTCGAATTCCCTGTCAAGAATGCCTGTAGTGAGAGTTCTATACTTTATTGTGAAAAATATACAGCAGATTTTTTTGTCAAATATACCAGAAATATCAGTGCAGGTGAACTGTTTAACGAAATAACGGCTTTTAGATTGCAACAGAAATAGTTGTCGGACAGCACTGACAAAGCTTCCCATTTGGATTTTTTGAAGTTTATTCCAAAGTATGTGTACGATATGCTTATCCAAAGTTCGAAATAGCTTTTAGTACGTATATGATAATTCCAGTGACTCCAGAATCTTGTCAATGCAGTTTCAGCAAATTAAAAATCTTAAAAGACTATTCAAAGTCGAATATAGGTGAAGCAGACTGTAAAATGTGGGTAGCGTATTGACAGAATACGAATCACTACTAAATTTGACTTGGACCACGTAACCAATGAGTTTACTTCTCTCGAAGCAGGGAAATGGAAACTAAAATTATAATGAAAACTTAATTTTTGGAATGTTCTCAACACTTATTTATAGCCCTTTTCTTCTTATTCCTATTTAATAATTTATGCACTGTTAACAATTTTGGGCAAGCAAATAAAATCTCTTACTTGTTATACATGATCCTAATATCTCTGTGAAATTGCTGACATAAAAAATAAGGCGTAGATTTTGTTTTCCTTTTAGTTTTTGTCGAAAGTTTACACAATGTGTAATTCTGTACAACAGTGATACATTTAATTAGTTTTGTGGAATCTTTTTTGATCTGGTGTTATCTTCCGTCCAAAACATGCGCAAATTCCTTCCTCTCCACGTGACTACCGCAACTTGCATACGTCTGAACCACAGGAGCCCACAGGAGCGGCCGGGGGAGGGGAGGGGGGGGGGGGGGAGAGTTGCCACTAATGGGAATTCATAATTCATTCAGTTTACGAGTATAGAAAAGACGTGTACGATTTACAATGAACTACTCAATGAAAACTATATAAGAGAATGGAACTAAAATTATAAAAGAAAGGTAATACATTTAAGAAATGGTGTGTTTTTCTTTAAGAAATCTCGATCGTTGAAGATGTCCTAAATTGCTGTACACCCGTCTTACAGCTATTGCTCACCAAGTGTCGTTATTTTTGTTTCTATATTCACACTTATTAGAAGCTAACAACAGCATGTAAGGCAACAATGGGAATAAGCAAATGAATTAGCAATTTATTGTTAATGTTTACCAATACATTCTTGGGCAACATATGAGAGTTTTTCCTGAAGGAACGTGCATTGTTAGTCTTTTAACTTAAAAGAATCACTTGCTGTGTCATAAATGGACGTTAAACACTAGCATGTACAAAAATCAATAGAACCTTAAAAATGATATCTTCCTTGGAAAATAAATTTCGATACGTTAGCTATATCACGAAAAATATAAAATTAAAGATACATTTTTATAGCCGGAATATTCGAGAGTTTAGTAGCTGTGAACAATGCATCTCATAAGGAAAGAACGATTACATATTAACAAACTCTGGGCATTAACAATAAACTACAATAAAATAGAGCAAACTTGCCTATCGCCTGGGTGACGAAACTACTATACGTGTGTGTGGCCCCATAACGAAATGCATCCATGCTACGAGTTCCGTCTCGGAAATATTGGCTTCTAGAGTACAAAAATGTCACCGTCTCTGTTCCAACCTCACTCGCTATGAACGTCTTCATAAACCTCAACTGCAACCAAATTAAGTTATACAGCAAAATACACTCGACGAAATCTTACTCTTTCAAAATTCAAATAATAGTGAACAATTGTCAGGCGCCAATCTAAATTAGTGTATTGTGTTACGTTCCTTTTCGTTTGCTGAAGGGGTGTTCGTGGTTACTGTATGGTCACTGATAGCTCATCTGAAGAAAAAGACTGTATTCGTCATTGGAACTACTGTCTACATATGTGATCTAGCATGGTGTGGCGCCCATTGAGTAATTTTTGTGCACCAGTCTTCATTTAATTCATTACATAATCTTTATTGAAATAAGCGCCACATTTGAGCATGAGCGTTTCGGTACAACGCTAATGCACTATCGGCAGTGAATGAAGTTATTGCTCAATCTTTCCATAGTCACCAACGAATCAGAATTTACACTGCACCTTGTGGCTAGGGGAGGGGCTATAACAATCTGGAAAACAATGATCTCAGAATTCAAGACAGTAGTGAATTGATGCAAAAAATGAACGAGGAGAGGATTAATGTATCAAAATTTAATCATGTGTACGGCGACCTAAGAAAGGTGAAGGTAAATTTTAGGATTATTTCAGAATGTGTGTAGAGACATTGGACTGTACATTGCCGTCTGTTTGAAGTAGATTAGAGAGCCAAACCCTAATTTCAGCAAGGTTTTTATCGCTGAAGAGAAGCTTATGATCACCGCCATCTAAGCACACATTATTAAGTTTACAAAACACAGTTTAACCATTATCAGTTTACAATTTGTGAACATTTTCGCCATAGTTTACAATTTAGCACATAGCTAACAGAGAGTTATAGTTGTAATAAGATTTATGATAGGCAACCCAAATTTTGGAAGTGTCTGTCCAAATGGTTCAAATGGCTCTGAGCACTATGCGACTCAATGTCTGAGGTCATTAGAACTAATGAAACCTAACTAACCTAAGGACATCAGACACATCCACGCCCGAGGCAGGATTCGAATCTGCGACCTTAGCGGTCGCTCGGTTCCAGACTGTAGCGCCTAGAACTGCACGGCCACTCTGGCTAGATGATTTAAAATCACATAATCAGCTTGGGGAATTCCGCGTCTGTGATAGTACAGGGTGTAATGTGCGTGAGAGCTGAAGACTGTAGCACCTCATTCCGTACAAACTGCTGCATTTTAATTCTTTTCTAAACTAACTTTCAGGCGATAGTTTCTGCATGATGGCCAGCATACTCCCTAGAAAGTGGTAACTGTCATTTTGCGTCTCTGGTTTTGAGACTGGTTTCTGGATAAGTTTCTGTTTTGAGAAACTCTCTACTTGTACTTTTCTTTGTTTCTTACGGCTACCGGTATATGTGGTGGGAAGAGTGAAGGTGAAGACATTGAACGACGCCCTTTGAATTTCTTGACGCCACTGAAGAGTTTTCTAATGAACATATATTATTCTCGTCAGCTGCAGCACTCTCTGTACCGGCAATAACAGCCATTGTCGTGTTCAGATGGGGTCATGTTTATGTTAGAAATATTACTTTTTGTCTGCCGCGGAGTTATGTCTTTCAAAACCGTCAGTACTTTTTACGTACAGCGTCCAACTTGGAACGTTTGTGAGCTACCTTCATTTCTGGAACTTTCTAGAGAGTCTCGCTATGTTCTAAGCGGAAAATATCGTATTTCCATATCCATCGCAAGAAACCGCTCCAAACGATCGCACCAAACACAAAGTCGCTGGCTTGCGATTACTTAGAAATCATGGCTCGGAACTGCTTGGCTCTACCTGCTCAGTTAACGACTGTACCACCTGTTTACAGCTAATTCCACTCGGAGTGGCGTTGGGAAAAAGTTTTTGTAGGAGCCTAGACACTGCACTTGTGCTGTTGATATTAGGTAGGGAAGTTTCACAGTACTTGGTACACTCTGAGCGACGGTATGGGCTTCGAACTGGAACATCCACTCGAGCCATTCCTCGCCTTGTTCACGAATCTGTCGAAAAGGCGGTACAGCAGCAGGTGTCGCTGCAGGCGGTGCTCGTTAGGCCAGGCGCGCAGCGTTGGCCTGTAGCTGCTGAACCGTGCTGAGTAACGCAGAGAACTGCTGCGTCTGGAACTGAAGCGTCTGCATTAGCTGTGTGGCGTCTAATACTTGCAGCTGTGGCGACCGAGCAGGGGGCAGAACAGGAGGGGTGGGCATTTTGGAAGGAACAACTGCAAAAAACAGATAAGGCAAGCAAGCTAAGAAATTTTCTGCAACGCACACTTGAAAACACTGATTAGCAAAAATGACACGAAATTATTGAAGCAAATGAGCGTCCCTGCAAAGTAAAGACAACAATCCAAGCAAATAACATTGACAATACTTAACTTTCAATCAGTCCTGAGACTGGTTTGATGCAGCCCCCCATGCTACTCTATCCTGTGCAATCTTCTTCATCTCCCAGCACCTACTACACCTACATCCTTCTGAATCTGCTTAGTGTATTCATCTCTTGGTCTCCCTCTACGATTTTTACCCTCCACGCTGCCCTCCAATGCTAAATTTGTGATCCCTTGATGCCTCAAACATGCCCTACCAACCGGTCTCTTCTTCTAGGCAAGTTGTGCCACAAATTTCTCTCCTCTCCAATTCTATTCAATATCTCCTCATTAGTTATGTGATCTACCCATCTAATTTTCAGCGTTCTTCTGTTCCACGACATATCGAAAGCTTCTATTCTCTTCTTGTCTAAACTATATATCATCCACGTTTCTCTTCCATACATGCCTACACTCCATACAAATACTTTCAGAAAGACTTCCTGACACTTCTGTACTCGATGTTAACAAATTCCTCTTTTTCAGAAACGCTTTCCTTACCATTGCCAGTCTCCATTTTATATCTTCTGTACTTCGACCATCATCAGTTATTTTGCTCCCCAAATAGCAAAACTCTTTTACTACTTTAGGTGTCTCAGTTCCTAATCTAATTCCCTCAGCATCACCTGACTTAATTGGACTACATTCCATTATCCTCGTTTTTCTTTAGTTGATGTTCATCTTATATGCTGCTTTTAAGACACGCCCATTCCGTTCAACTGCTCTTCCAAGTCCTTTGCTGTCTCTGACAGAATTACAATGTCCTCGGCGAACCTCAAAGTTTTTATTTCTTCTACATGGATTTTAATACCTTCTCCGAACGTTTCTTTTGTTTCCATTACTCCTTGCTCAATATACATATTGAGTAACATCGGGGATAGGCTACAACCCTGTCTCACTCTCTTCCCAACCACTGTTTCCCTTTCATGCCCTTATACTCTTATAACTGCCCTCTGGTTTCTGTGCAAATTGTAAATAGCCTTTCGCTCCCTGTTTTTTACCCCTGCCACCTTCAGAATTTGAAAGAGCGTATTCCATTCAACATTGTCAAAAGCTTTCTCTAAGTCTACAAATGCTAGAAACGTGGGTTTGTCTTTCCCTAATCTTTCTTCTAAGTTAAGTCGTAAGGTCAGTATTGCCTCACGTGTTCCAATATTTCTACGGAATCCAAACTGATCTCCCCCGAGGTCGGCTTCTACTAGTTTTTCCATTCGTCTGTAAAGAATTCGTGTTAGTATTTTGCAGCTGTGGCTTATTAAACTGATAGTTCGGTAATTTTCACATCTGTCAACACCTGCTTTCTTTGGGATTGGATTTATTATATTCTTCTTGAAGTCTGAGGGCATTTCGGCTGTGTCATACATCTTGCTCACCAGATGGTAGAGTTTTGTCAGGACTGGCTCTCCCAAGGCCGTCAGTAGTTTTTATTTCAATAAAGCAGATTGACAATACTTAATTTTGAATTTACATCGCTGTTGCAAGTGGTGTGTGACATACAAACAATCAAAGTCTTTTGCTGTGTACGAGGTCCAACTGAAATGGATCACTCGTCGCTGTTATCGTAGCACTCTCCGCTAGGCCTGTGCTAATACTGTCCGAACACTGTCCGGCCAAAGATGGCAGGAGCGGCGCTTATATTCTCTCGGTTAGGGGGCGCTCGTGTCACGGTGCGGTCCTTGTCAGCGGGCTATTTGCTGATGTCGCCTCACCGCTTCCTTTGCTCTTGCAGTCTTCTTCTTCATCCCGCCACTTGTCGACACGCCGGAACATGTCCTACTTTACAGAGCAGACAAGCCTCCGAACTTCACGTTCTGTGAAGAGTTCTGGACGTCTAACCACTGTCCTGCTGCTTCTTTCTGTAGATGCTCACGACAGTGGCACCTGAGCATTCGACCAGCTTCGCCTTTTTCGAGATACTCGTTCGCAGACTTTGTGTAATAATAAACTATTCTTTGTAAGAGTGGCCTATATCAGTGGATTTCCTCATCTGCAGCCAATATCTCCCTTAGGGTGATCCTCCGTCCGTGTCCGCTCTGCTTGCACACTTTTGTTACCGCGTCACGTGCCCGCACAGCCGCCAGCTGGCATCCAGCGTCGCGTTGGGCACTACTCCTGTTTTGGTGTACTACTGTACATGTGTCCTGTGACATCTACGTCTTGGCCTGTAACAGGTCTCACATCTCATCGAATCAGTCACGTAAAAAAAAAGGTCAATTTTCAGAATCTTGCCGACTGTTGGATGAATTTCTGAGGACGCCCGTGTTGCGTGGAAATTATTTCCTTCAACAAACATTACTAATTTCAGAACGTTATCATATGCTCTGAAAGGTCTCTGTTGGATTCCTTTCATGTTAATTTCTTAAATCTGTTGTCATTTACGGCATACATTCCACTTCTAAATTTAGTGTGGTGTTTCTGACTATCTGGGAGGAGACTGAGTAGTGAAACGAGTTACTTTTACACATAATCAAGAACGATGTGTCACACTACTACACTTTAAAACACAGTTTAGATGTAATTCATGTCACACAGTCTCATACGGAACCTACATCCGCTTTCTTTTATATACTCTGTATGATGAGATATTGTCATCCCCCTTTCCTTCTGTGTGAAAGGATGAATGAGCAAATGTATTTCTAGTTCCATGCTTGATGGTAGCAGATAAGCCTGTCTTCTAGAGAACAGTAGAACCAACAGGTAGCTACGCATTCTAAAGGCAAAGAGGTTTCTATTCTTAGTATGATCCTGTCCGTCCCTTGTCATGTTGGTTTAGGAAGCTGCCTCTCTGGTCACTTCCGTTATGTATCTGGAAGCACCCTTGCTACGGGCCCAAGGCAGTCTGTCCGTGGCGAGCGTCTGAAGTGGTAAGATCTCCAGCTAAGCGCGTCTCTGCTAAGTCCGTAGGACAATGGATTTCTTAAGTTCAGCCTAACTGAAAATTTAATCACCTTTATTTCAGGTTTAGCTCTAAAATATCTAATGTTATCTTAAATTGCAACGCAGTGTAATTCGAGTGTCAAGTTCAGAGTATCTTCCGGTAGTTGCTTTGTCACTACTTTGTGAGTAAAGTGGAACCACGTGTTGATCAGTAACTCTAACTAAGATCATCAATCTTAAATGCGAATGTGCGTGACATTATAACCTCTCGTCTTGACAATATATTTCAATATAGCAACTTTTCTTAATGTTCAACCCACGTGGGGTGTACTTTGTGAGACCAGTAACACGTGCTTATACAGTTGTTTGACCCATCAGGTTAATAGTAAGACGATAGTAACAAGTTCGCAGTTTTTCTTTTGTAAATTTGCGTTTCGATGTTATTTATTTTAAGTATCAAAATTATTGTGAAGTTACACTCTTTGTGTAAACCAAGTTGACCACGTGAAGCATGTAGTGTAATCATCAAAGTAGCCTTCAGCTATTCTTTTCGGGAAGATTTCACAGAGAGTTAGTATGAATTTAGTATACCAGTGTGCCGTAATTTCTTGACGGACAGGATTGCGCTACGAATGTGACTTCTTTGGGTGAAAATTGAATCGGTTGGTTGTGGTTAATTTCCTCTTGCATATGTTTCAACGTTCTTCGTGTGTTATTTTACGAATGCAGTGTTGTATGCAGTCTCCCAATCTTGGCTCCATATTTGATGTGTTCCGTAACATTACAAACTCACATTTTCACAATCAAAATAAGGCATCAGTTTAGTTATGAATCAAGTTTAATATGCTGAAATTTTAACGGAACAATGATCAATGTTAAAATAAATGTCCAAATATAAACAGCTTTTAACTCGCTTTTATTGTCTTGATATCAGCACCGCTCTCAGAACAAATTAATGCATCAACATTACAACTCCTTCAGTTTACTAATATCACATTAAAATTTTCTCTTTCCAGTCTGCAAGAATCCTCAGAAAGTAATGTTGCTGATATATCTTCGATATCAGTTGGCAACTCATTATTGTCACTAAGAAGTGGTTCCCGTAACTTAAAAAAGTACCATGTGCACGCCACGCTATTACCCAGGTAACCGGCTCCTTTGTGTAGTGCGCAAATGACATACTAAAGGCGCGCTGTAGTTCTCCACCAGATAGCGAAAGTCGAGAAATTCGTATCCGAGATCGCCACAGGACGGGAAGAATCTTTGGTTTCAAGTCTTCCACTCAGCTCGAAACCGGAGGACGGCCATCAGTCTAGGGTTCGATGCTGCGGCTAGCCGTGAGTTGAAACTAAATTGACATCAAATGGTAAATTTTGTAATCTGCGCCAAAGTGAAGCATGCGAATTTAGAGTCTTTGCCAGTGGATTTAGTCATTTAGTTCAGTGTTTCCTATGCCACCTCACTTTGTGTGGCCGAGACAATGCACCAGCTGTGCCAGTGACTCGCGCTGTCCCTCCTATTCGAATTGTGGACGCTAGATATTAGCGCCTCCGATCTGACGCAGGAGTAGAGATGGCCAAACTGAAACACGTAACTATTTCGAAACAAATCAAAAAGTACAATGTAATGTTCCGAAACAGTGAAACAGTTCGTGTTTTGTAATCTAATAAACCTACACGTTTTATCATCTTGAATGTCTACTGTATAAGTAAGTCCATATAAACACAAATGAGGTGCGAGAGCGCTAATCATATCACTTAGGCGTCTTGGCAGTTTCGAATTTCCTGCAGCAAATGCGCTGCTTTCGTGTCGTCTGACTTGCATACTATTCAATTGGCTGAGGACAGCCATAGCTGAAGACAGAAGAACCACCACGAACGGAACTGTAGATGTGAGCGAACTGCAGAAACAAAGGATATGCTACTGCGATTCCCACAATGCGTTAGTATCGGTAATATACCCATCCTGCTAATTTCGATGGACACAACGGGAATCATTGTGGATAATACGGACAGTGACTATAGACTCACAAATAACGCCAAATAATTCGAATCAATAACAAAATATAACAGAATTTTTTTGTCTTGCAACGTGTTTCGAACCATTACTACAAATTCACCATGATTCCCAGCCCTTCCCGATTACCATTACACTATCAGTGATATGTCAAACAGATTGCTTGCAATTATGTCTATGTCTAATAACTGTCACTCTACGCCTATGCATAATGTTGCAGGCTTACTTGCGTTTCTTAATATGATTACTGTACATGATCAGAGAAGCGTATGTTATATGAAAAAGTGTAATTTAACTGAATGATTTTCACATATTTATTACTTTGAATGTGAATAGTATGCGTTGTTTTGTTGTTTGGTTAGTGTTTATAAAGCAGATGTTACCCCATTTCAGAATAGGACAGTCAGCCAGAAACGAAGCTTTATTTTCGGATATCTTAAGCTTCATGCTGTTGCTTGTCAAAAAGATTTCGACACTCTTGAAAGTGTTTCACGAAGTGGTATGTTGTGTTTCAGTACCTGTGCCAAGCCCGAATCTTGTCCGACACAGAGCGGAATGAAACATCACTGTTTCGATACAATTAGTCCGTTCCAAGCACAGGTAAACTGAAACAGTCTTATTCTGAAACAACGATACAGTTTCTGTGTCTGACTCGAGATCGAATCTGGTCCGGTTATCCGAGAGAGGGGCGGAATGAAACACCACTCTTTCGAAACAGTGAACCACAGCCGTTCTGAAACACTGAAACAGTTCCACGTATCGATACACTGTATCGAAACATAGAAACAGTGGCCAAGTCTACGCAGGAGCACGCACTCTGCGTTTCCCTTACAATTCGGGAGCACATCCAAACAATTTGGTGTGTGTTAACAATTATATAAAAGAAGTTACTCAGAAAAAAGTTGCAAATGCTACACATTTGGAGAAATTTAAAACATTTTGTCTAAGATATAACACATTTTTACAATTGTTTGATATTTTTAACTATCACAACAGTTTAAAACAGTAGTTTTTGAAGGTGTTTTCCTTATCTTTCAAGGGCAGGACGCTGTACTGTATCATATTATTTTTATTTTCTTTCTTATATATGAGCTATATGTAAACTGAAGGAACTATCAACCAAATCACCACGAAAAGTAAATTAACGAGTTGTTTTGACAAGGATAGTGTTTTGATGATACATCGTTAAATATCTGTAGGGAGCAAAGCAAGAAATACACACTTCATTTTATTAGTTCATATATCTTCACCCTTGTTTCGGGAAGTTGTGGCGTACGGACGTGTGTTTGCAGCCTTCGTACCAGCATTGTTAAAATTGTGGACTTAAACCGTTCATTAAAAGTTATTATAAAAAGTTATTAGAAAAGCAATATTTATCCTCACTGTTATAAGTCCCAATCCTATCGGTTCATCATTTCACTCGCCGCTGAGTTCCTGCATCATGAGGTTCGGTGCAGATAAGAATGATTAACTCCATATCTGGAGGAGCGTTCCTGCAACGACATTGTCACATTCAAGATTAAACACAATGGGGTTAATGTTAAGGTAATGACTCAAACATGATAGGCACATTTTGAACTTGGTTTACTTATACTAAAAATATTTCGCTTCGTGTATTTAAGAACTGAAAGAGAGATCGACAGTTTCAATGGTTGCGGTGATTATTTGGTACCGTACGCTACTGGAAGCAGCAGTAGGTCATGCGTATTATGCTTATTGGCCTCGAATGATTCAGGGCCTGTCCATATTGGTATCAGCTAAAGTTCACCCAAGATTGTGCAAAGATTCATAAATTACCTTCAAAATTTTCTCAGCTATTCTTTCAAATTAGTTTTTACAATTACACTGAACTCTCGCTAACACGGCCCTTGGTAGTCCGACGTCTCAGTAATCCGGCACACTTCCAGCTTCCAGTCGCTCTATCTGAAATGACGCCTACAGTAACGAAATTTTGTCCGCGAGAATGTTGTTAGTTAATTACAATGTTCAACATTCTTGTACACTTTGAAGCTGTCGTTTTTCTTGTGGCTTCTAAAAGGGAACACGTCATGCGAGACCTTCAGCAGAAACTCGAAATTAGATATAAACTGAACTGAGGTTCTTTGTAGAACACCATTGTTGCTAGCAACAGTATTGGACAAGCAACTATTTACGACCAAACTTGAGCAGAAAAGAGGTAATTGTAAGCTCACAGGAAGGTTACGACGAAGTTGAAGAAGAAGTAAACATAGGACGACAGAACATGGGGTTATATCAGACTGCTGGTGCTGAAGCTAGAAACGTATTCCTGGAGTACGTTACGCAACAATCAGAAACATGGCAGGACCTATGAAACGCTTGTAAAGCCGTTGTGGGATAAAGCATACTACTGTCGCAAATCATCACGGTGACAATTAAAACTTTGGAACATGGTCCATAGTGAATGTCGTGTGATACTAATATGCATGTACATAGTCAAGGACTAAGTTTCCTATAAAAATGAATGCATCTTTTGCTTTGATAAAGTACAATCCCTATGTGTTCATACTAAATTTTAGACACTCAACAATCCGGCACTTGCCTTAATGCGGCACCCACATGTACGAGGAATGGCAGGTTTAGCAAGAGTGTAGTGTATTCGAGCAATTATTAATTGATTTCCAATTCCACATCCCTATTCAACCCGTGGATCTTCTTTCTGTTCTAGGGAACCGCTTACAACCCTAAAGTTTCATTAAACCGCTCTGTGCTGGAGACGGTATAGCGCCCCCAGTGAAATATAAGAAAAGACTTAAAAAACAGTATTTAAAAAGAAGAGACATTTAAAAATGGAGTAATACACTCCTGGAAATTGAAATAAGAACACCGTGAATTCATTGTCCCAGGAAGGGGAAACTTTATTGACACATTCCTGGGGTCAGATACATCACATGATCACACTGACAGAACCACAGGCACATACACACAGGCAACAGAGCACGCACAATGTCGGCACTAGTACAGTGTATATCCACCTTTCGCAGCAATGCAGGCTGCTATTCTCCCATGGAGACGATCGTAGAGATGCTGGAACGGCTTGCCATGCCATTTCCACCTGGCGCCTCAGTTGGACCAGCGTTCGTGCTGGACGTGCAGACCGCGTGAGACGACGCTTCATCCAGTCCCAAACATGCTCAATGGGGGACAGATCCGGAGATCTTGCTGGCCAGGGTAGTTGACTTACACCTTCTAGAGCACGTTGGGTGGCACGGGATACATGCGGATGTGCATTGTCCTGTTGGAACAGCAAGTTCCCTTGCCGGTCTAGGAATGGTAGAACGATGGGTTCGATGACGGTTTGGATGTACCGTGCACTATTCAGTGTCCCCTCGACGATCACCAGAGGTGTACGGCCAGTGTAGGAGATCGCTCCCCACACCATGATGCCGGGTGTTGGCCCTGTGTGCCTCGGTCGTATGCAGTCCTGATTGTGGCGCTCACCTGCACGGCGCCAAACACGCATACGACCATCATTGGCACCAAGGCAGAAGCGACGCTCATCGCTGAAGACGACACGTCTCCATTCGTCCCTCCATTCACGCCTGTCGCGACACCACTGGAGGCGGGCTGCACGATGTTGGGGCGTGAGCGGAAGACGGCCTAACGGTGTGCGGGACCGTAGCCCAGCTTCATGGAGACGGTTGCGAATGGTCCTCGCCTATACCCCAGGAGCAATAGTGTCCCTAATTTGCTGGGAAGTGGCGGTGCGGATCCTACGGTCTTGGCGTGCATCCATGCGTCGCTGCGGTCCGGTCCCAGGTCGACGGGCACGTGCACCTTCCGCCGACCACTGGCGACAACATCGATGTACTGTGGAGACACGCCCCACGTGTTGAGGAATTCGGCGGTACGTCCACCCGGCCTCCCGCATGCCCACTATACGCCCTCGCTCAAAGGCCGTCAACTGCACATACGGTTCACGTCCACGCTGTCGCGGCATGCTACCAGTGTTAAAGACTGCGATGGAGCTCCGTATGCCACGGCAAACTGGCTGACACTGACGGCGGCGGTGCACAAATGCTGCGCAGCTAGCGCCATTCGACGGCCAACACCGCGGTTCCTGGTGTGTCCGCTGTGCCGTGCGTGTGATCATTGCTTGTACAGCCCTCTCGCAGTGTCCGGAGCAAGTATAGTGGGTCTGACACACCGGTGTCAATGTGTTCTTTTTTCCATTTCCAGGAGTGTATACATTTTTATCATGTACCCGTACTATAATAATTTCTCTGTGTTACTTTCGAGGGCAAATAAATATAACAAAATGATATAAAGAGACGACAAGATACGCTCTTTTGTTAATATTTTAGTCGTCTTCACTTCTTCTCTTGTCTCGGTTGCGTGTAGACGGACATCTTGCGAGTGCTGGCAAATGGAAGCATACTTGTACTAATTAAGGAGATAATACATTGATTTAATATTAGTGTGCACTTTTAATTTTTAAAGGGTGATCCCGATTTCATGTTCGCCTTCCTCGAATTAACCTGCATTCGAGTAATTTACAGTGCAAGGATCGCAGGAGCCGATGCAGCCAACGACGCCATTACGTGACGATATTAACTTATAAAAAACAGCGGAAGTGAAAAACTCGCCCACTTTTAACACAATATACATTTTTCTCCACAGCCGCCCGACGCTGCAGAAAATACGTAGCTTCAAGATTCTTATTTCCAGTACAACAGCCGAGAGCCAGAGCCAGGGCTCCGACTACAATGCAAAGGTTAACGGAGGTGACAAAAAATACTCTCGCGCGTGTGTGGGCTGCTTTTGTAATTAATAACTAAAGTTTTTTCGCTTTAAAGTGACATGACTAGCCGAGGAAATGTATATGAAAAGTTTATTCCATTGTTCAACTTACCTTTTAATATTCAGCGTGTCTAATTCCACTGAAGATCAATATTGTTAAAAAAAAGGAGAACTTCAGAAAAGCATTTAATTCTAAATCAAAATAACATGAAATATCATTTTGATTAAGGCCCGCCACGTAAGTCGGCAACAACCACCGTTACCAATGAATAATGTACTAAATTACGACGGCCGACGGACGGGAGAACGGCGAGCTTCGCCACCACAGAAGTCCATCGTTAGGAACAGGAAGACGCCAAGGCGGCGGGCCTCATTCGCGAGAGTTAGGATTTTCAGGAGACTGCACGCAGAGCCTGCTCCCCGTCTCGGACGAGACCCCCCCCTCCCCCCTCGTTCCCTCTGTTTCCCTGACGGGCTCTCCGATCCGACCTGACGGCCGTTCCCCTGAGGGGCTCCTGGAGGTCACTCTGACACAGGCGCTGGAGCGGCCTCCGCCGGTCCCCAGCGGGAGCCCCCGCCGCCTCCGCCTCCGCCTCCGGCATTCCTGTCCACTGGCCTCGACCGCTGGACGCTGGACGACTCCTCAGGCCAGCGGGCACGCCGGGGAATCACAGCCAGCCCCGTTCTCGCAAACTGCAGCTGCCGTCGACGCGCACGTTCTGTCTCTCTACACTTCCGGCAGCTGCTCGACACTGTACCACAGCGCCAGCTACGACGGTCGTTCAATAAGTAATACCCCACATTTTTTTCTCTCAGTATATTTATTGTTAAGAGTCTTGTCCATGTGCTACACTACTGGCCATTAAAATTGCTACACCACGAAGATGACGTGCTACAAACGCGAAATCTAGCCGACAGGAAGAGGATACTCTGATATGCAAATGATTAGCTTTTCAGAGCATTCACACAAGGTTGGCGCCGGTGGCGACACCTACAACGCGCTGACATGAGGAAAGTTTCCAACCGATTTCTCGTACACAAACAGCAGTTGCCCGGCGTTGCCTGGTGAAACATTGTTGTGATGCCTCGTTTAAGGAGTAGAAATGCGTACCATCACGTTTCCGACTTTGATGTAGGTCGGATTGTAGCCTAACGCCATTGCGGTTTATCGTATCACGACTTTGCTGCTCGCCTTGGTCGAGATCCAACGACTGTTAGCAGAATATGTAATCGGTGTGTTTACGAGGGTAATACGGAACGCCGTGCTGGATCCCAACGGCCTCGTATCACTAGCAATCGAGATGACAGGCATCTTATCCTCATGGCTGTAACGGACCGTACAGCCGCGTCTCGGTCCCTGAGTCAACAGACGGGGACGTTTGCAAGACAACAACCATCTGCACGAACAGTTTGGCGACGTTTGCGACAGCATGGACTAACTACTCGGAGACCGTGGCTGCGTTTACCCTTGACGATGCATCACAGACAGGAGCGCCTGCGATGCTGTACTCAACAACGAAACTGGATGAGCGAATGGCAAAACGTGTTTTTCGGATGAATCCAGGTTCTGTTTACAGCATCATAATGGTCGCATCCGTGTTTGGCGACATCGCAGTGAACGCACATTGGAAGCGTGTATTCGTCATCGCCATACTGGTGTATCACCCGGCGTGATGATATGGGGTGCCATTGGTTACACGTCTCGGTCACTTCTTGTTCGCATGGATGGCACTTTGAACAGTGTACGTCACATTTCAGATGTGTTACCACCCGTGGCTCTACCCTTCATTCGATCCCTGCGAAACTCTACATTTCAGCAGGATAATGCACGACCGCATGTTGCAGGTCCTGTACGGGCCTTTCTGGGTACAGAAAATGTTCGACTGCTCCCCTGGCCAGCACATTCTCCAGATATCGCAGCAATTGAAAACGTCTGGTCAACGGTGGCCGAGAAACTGGCTCGTCACAATACTACGCCAGTCACTACTCTTGATGAACTGTGCTATCGTGTTGAAGCTGCATGGGCAGCTGTACCTGTACACGCCATCCAAGCTCTGTTTGGCGCAATGTCCAGTCTGTATCAAGGTCGTTATTAGGGCCCGAGGTGGTTGTCCTGGGTACTGACTTCTCAGGATCTATGCACCCAAATTGCATGAAAATGAAATCACATGTCAGTTCTAGTATAATATATTTGTCCAATCAATACCCGTTTATCATCTGCATTTCTTCTTGATGTAGCAATTTCAATGGCCAGCAGTGTATTCTCGTACGTGGTCTCGTTCACGTTCTACGGCCGTACGCAAACGTTGTGGAAAAACATGCATTACCTGTTGGTTAAAGCTCTTGCTCTGTACGCATAGCCATGTTTTCACTACATGACTGACGTACTCAGTATCTTAAAAGTTTGTTCCCCATAGAGAATCTTTTAGGTACCCAAAGAGATGCAGGTCCGAGAGTGTCAGGTCTTGACTGTAGGGTGGATGAGGCAATGACGTCCAACCCAATTTGGCGATCTGTTCCTGGGTTCTCAGGCTTGTGTGTAGTCGTGCATTATCGTGTTAGAGCAAAATTTCTTCTGGATTGTTGTGTGACTGAACAAGTCGGAAACGGTTCTCGAGTTTATTCCGAGTCTTGATGGTTGACCCTCTCGGCATCACTTCCATGAGAATGACGCCATCACAATGCCAGAAAACTGTAACACGACTTTTCCGGCAGAGTATGTTGTGTTTTGTGGAAGATGAGGATGATGACACTTCATGAGCTGCCTTTTTGATCCGGCGCAAAGAGGTGCACCCAGTTTTCGTCCCTGTTACCAGCCGAGACAAAAAGGCCTCTCTGTCAGTCTCAAAACACTCCAACAATTCAGATGAAATGACCTTTCTTTCAATCTTGAGGTCCGGTTGGAGTATCCGTGGCACTTATCGTGAGCATCTCTCTGAATATATGATAGTCTCTGTGGTGTGCTTATTGTAGGACCTTCGCTACACACACCATCAGATTATTTGACTTGTCGCTCTAGTGAAGTAAGCGAGTGCCAGCAGTATGTGGCGTGTTTACCTTGTGTCGTTAGGTAAGACGATAGAAATGACACTTGCACGCTTAGAGTAGCAGATTGACAGTGACCAACTTTAAACAGAACTTGATTAATTTTCACACACATTTGTTAAAATAAAAACAATCATAAAACTTAACTTGATTCTGGATACTATTCACAATTCATAACCTGAAGTTCCTTTGGTCGTGGTACATTAATCTTATTCTCACATATCTCTGATCCTTGACAAAGTGTCTATACATTTATCTTCATGGATATGTACAGGAATATGATAATCTTATTAGCAGTTTCCGATGAACCACTGCAGATTACTGTAACCTTTGGAGCCTCACATTGACCATGAAACAAAGAAATTGCATCGGTATTGAATACAACAGGCACCATGGCGACTTCTGTCCAGGGCAGTAACACTTCACACCGTCTGAGGTTCGCGTCTAGTCTGGGGGTCCAGTAGATGTCTCCGATGCACCACTGCAGGTTTACTGTAACCTTTGCAGCTTCACATTGACCAGGAAACACAGAAACTGCATCGGGATTGAATATAACAGGCACCATGCCGACTTCTGCCCACGGAATTAACCCTTCAAACCGTCTGAGGTAAGCATCTGTCCTAGGAGTCCAGTAGCAGTTTCCAATGCACCACTGTAGGTTTACTGTAACCTTTGCAGCTTCACATTCACAAGGAAAAACTGAAATTGCATCGGGATTGAATACAACAGGCACCATGGCGACTTCTGCCCAGGGGATTAACACTTCAAACCGTCTGAGGTTTGTGTCTATCCTGGGCGTCCAGTAGCAGTTTCCGAGGCACCACTGCAGGTTTACTGTAACCTTTGCAGCTTCACATTGACCGAAAACACAGAAACTTGCATCGGGATTGACTACAACACTATGACGTCTTCAGTCCAGGGGAGTAACACTTCAAACCGTCTGAGGTAAGCGTCTATGCTAGGAGTCCAGTAGCAGATTCCGATACATTACTGCAGGTTTACTGTAACCTTTGCAGCATCACATTGACCACAAAACACAGAAACTGCATCGGGATTGAATAGAACAGGCACCATGGCGACTTCTGTCCAGGGAAGTAACACTTCAAACCGTCTGATGTTCGCGTCTTACCTGGGAGTCCAGTAACAGTTTCAGATGCACCATTGCAGGTTTACTGTAACTTCGCAGCTTCACATTAACCGGAAAATACAGAATGTGCATCGGGATTGAATACAACAGCACAATGGCGATTTCTGATCAGGGGAGTAACACTTGAAACCGTCTGAAGTTAGCGTCTTTCGTGGGAGTCCAGTAGCAGTTTCCGATGCACCACTGAAAGTTTACTGTAACCTTTTCAGCTTCACATTGATCACGAAACACACAAATTGCATCGGGGTTGAATACAACAGACACCATGGCGACTTCAGTCCAGGGAAGTAACATTTCAAACCGTCCTAAGTTCGCGTCCATCATGGGAGTCCAGTAGCAGTATCCAATGGACCACTGCAGGTTTACTGTAACTTTTGCAGCGTCACTTTAACCAGGAAACACACAAATTGCATCGGGATTTAATACAACAGGTACAATACCGACTTCTGTCCGAGGAATTAACACTTCTAAACGTCCTATTTTCGCCTCTATTATAGGAGCCAGTAGCAATTTCCGATGCACCACTGCAGGTTTACTACAACCTTTGCATCTTCACATTGACCATGAAACACAGAAATCGCATCGGGATTGACTACAACAGGCCCCATGCCGACTTCTGTCCAGGGCGGAAATCTTTGAACCGTCCTAAATTCGCGTCTATCCTGGGAGTCCAGTAGTAGTTTTCCAATGAACCACTGCAGGTTTACTGTAAGCTTGCAGCTTCACGTTGACCAGGAAACACACAAATTGCATACGGATTTAATACAACAAGCACCATGGCTACGTATGTCCGTGGGATTAACACTTCAAACCGTCTGAGCTTCGCGAGTATCCTGGGAGTCCAGTAATAGTTTCAGATGCACCATTGCAGGTTTACTGTAGCCTTTACAGCTTCACATTGACCAGGAAACACAGAAATTGCATTGGAATGGAATACAACTGGCACCATGGCGACTTTTGTCTGGGGAAGTAACTCTTCAAACCGTCTGGAGTTGGCTTGTATCGTGGGAGTCCAGTAGCAGTTTCCGATGCACCACTGAAGGTTTACTGTAACCTTTGGAGCTTCACATTGACCAGGAAACACACAAATTGCATCGGGATTTAATACAACAAGCACCATGGATACGTATGTCCGTGGGAATAACACTTCAAACCGTCTGAGGTTCACTTCTATCCTAGGTGACCAGTAACAGTTTCCGATGCACCACTGGAGGTTTACTGTAAACGTATCGGGATTGAATACAACAGGCACCATGGCGACTTCTGTTCAGGGGAGTAACACTTCAAAGCGTCTGAGGTTCGCGTTTAGCCTGGGAGTGCAGTAGCAGAATCCGATGCACCACTGGAGGTTTACTGTAACCTTTGCAGCTTCACATTGCCCAGGAAACACACAAATTCCATCTTGATTGAATACAACTGGCACCACTGCGACGTATGTAGAGGGGATTAACACTTCAAACCGTCTGAGGTTCGCGTCTATCCTGGGAGTCGAGTAACAGTATCAGATGCACCACTGAAAGTTTACTGTAAGTTTTGTAGCTTCTCTTTGACTAGGAAACACAGAAATTGCATTGGGATTGAATACAACAGCCACAATACCGACTTCTGTCCGGGGAATAACCACTTCTAACCGTCCTAGGTTCGCGGCTATCATAGGAGCCAGTAGCACAATCCATTACAACACAGCAGGTTTACTGTAACCTTTGCAGCTTCACATTTACAAGGAAACACACAAATTGCATCATGATTGAATACAACAGGCACCATGGTGACTTCTATCCAGGGGATTAACACTTCAAACCGTCTGAGTTTCTCGTCTATCCTGGGAGTCGAGTAACAGTTTCAGATGCACCACTGCAGGTTACTGTAACTTTTGCAGCCTCACATTGGCCAGGAAACACAGAAATTGCATTGGGATTGAATGCAACAGTCACCATGGCTACTTCTGTCCAGGGGAGTAACACTTCAAACCATGGGAGGTTTGCGTCTATCCTGGGAGTCCAGTAGCAGTTTCCAATGCACCACTGCAGGTTTACTGTAACCTTTGCAGCTTCACATTGACCAGGAAACACAGAAATTGCATTGGGATTGAATACAACAGGCACCATGGCGTCTTCGGTGCAGGGGAGTAACACTTCAAACCGTCTGAGACTCGCGTCTATCCTGGGAGTCCAGTAGCAGTTTCCGATGCACCACTGCAGGTTTACTGTAACCTTTGCAGCTTCACATTGACAAGGGAAAACGGAAATTGCATTGGCATTCAATACAACAGGCACCATCTCGACTTCTGTCTAGGGGAGTAACACTTCAAATCGTCTGATGTTCGCGTCTATCGTGGTGTAAGTAGGCTGTTAAGTTTTTTTATTGGTATCGCCGCCGCCACGTAGCGTTGTGCATGAAAATCACTGGCTGTGCCGTGTGCAGTCTGTGGCTGGTTATCATTGTTGTAATACTCGCCATTGTAGTGTTGGGCAGTGGCAGCTGGATGCTAACAGCGCGTAGCGTTGTGCAGTTGGAGGTGAGCCGGCAGCAGTGGTGTACGTGGGGAGAGAGATGGCGGAATTATTGAAATCTGTAAGAGTTGGTGTCACGAACTGATATATATATATTATGACTATTAAGGTAAATACATTGTTTGTTCTGTATTAAAATCTTTCATTTGCTAACTATGCCAATCAGTAGTTAGTGCCTTCAGTAGTTTGAATCTTTTATTTAGCTGGCAGTAGTGGCGCTCGCTGTAATGCAGTAGCTTGAGTAACCAAGATTTTTGTGAGGTAAGTGATTTGTGAAACGTATAGGTTAATGTTAGTCAGGGCCATTCTTTCGTAGGGATTTTCGGAAGTCAGATTGCGTTGCGCTAAAAATATTATGTGTCATCTTAAGCACAGTCGTGTATAATTATTAAAGGGGACGTTTCAGTTTGAGTCCAGTAGCAGTTTCCGATGCACCACTGCAGGTTTACTGTAACCTTTGTAGCTTCACTTTGACCAGGAAACACAGAAATTGCATTGGGATTGAATACAACAGGCACTATGGCGACTTCAGTCCAGGTAAATAACACCTCAAACCGTCTGATGTTCGCGTCTATCCTTGGAGTCCAGTAGCAGTATCCGATGCACCACTGAAGGTTTACTGTAACTTTTGCAGCTTCACATTGCCCAGGAAACACACAAATTGCATCGGGATTGAAAACAAAAGGCACCGTCGCGACTTCTGTCCAGGGGAGTAACCCTTCAAACCGTCTGAGGTTTGCGTCTATCCTGGTTGTCCAGTAGCAGTATACGATGCACCACTTCCATTTTACTGTAACCTTTGCAGCTTCACATTGACCAGAAAGCACACAAATTGCATCGGAATTGAATACAACAATCACCATGGCGATGTTTGTCCAGGGGATTAACACTTCCAACCGTCTGAGATTCGCGTCTATCCTGGGAGTACAGTAACAGATTCAGATGCACCACAGCCGGTTTAATGGAACCTTTGCAGCTTCACATTGACGAGGAAACACAGAAATGTCATTGGGATTGAATACAATAGCACCATGGCGATTTCTGTCCAGGGGAGTAACACTTCAGACCGTCTGAGGTTTGCTTCTATCCTTGGAGTCCAGTAGCAGTATCCGATGCACCACTGCAGGTATACTGTAACTTTTGCAGGTTGACATTGACCAGAAAGCACACAAATTGCATCGGAATTGAATACAACAATCACCATGGCGACGTCTTTCCAGGGGATTAACACTTCAAACCGTCTGAAGATTGCATCTATCCTGGGAGTCCAGTAGCTGTTTCCGATGCACCACTGCAGGTTAACGGTAACCTTTGCAGCTTCACATTGACCAGGAAACAGAGAAATTGCATCGGGATTGACGACAACAGGCCCCATTCCGACTTCTGTTCAGGGGAGTAACACTTTTAACCATCGAAGATTCGCGTCTATCCAGGGAGTCCAGGAGCAGTTTCCGATGCACCACTGAGGGTTTACTGCTACCTTTGTAGCTACACCTTGACCAGAAAACACAGGAATTGCATTGTGATTGAATACAAAGGGCACCATGGCGAATTCTATCCACAGGAGTAACACTACAAACCGTCTGAGGTTTGTGTCTATCCTGGGTGTCCAGTAGCAATTTCCTATGCACCACTGTAAGTTAACTGTATTCTTTGCAGCTTCACATAGTCCATTAAACACAGAAACTGCATCGGGATTCAATCCAACACTCACCATGGCGACTTCAGTCCAGAGCAATAACACTTCAAACCGACTGAGGTTTGTGTGTATCCTGGGAGTCCAGTAACAGTTTCTGATGCACCACTGCAGGTTTACTGTAAACTTTGCACCTTCAAATTGACAAGGACAAACGGAAATTGCATCAGGATCGAATACAACTGGCACCATGGCGACCTCTGTCCAGGGGATTAATATTTCAAACCGTTTGAGTTTCGCGTCTATCCTGGGAGTCCAGTAGCAGTTCCCAATGCACCACTGCAGGTTTAATGTAACCTTTTCTCTTTCACATTGACCAGGAAACACACAAATTTCATCGGGATTCACTACAAGATTCCCCATGGCGACTTCTGTTCAGGGTTTTAACACTTCCAACTGTCTGGGGTAAGCGTCTATCCTGGGAGTCCAGTAGCAGTTTCCGATGCACCACTGCAGGTTTACTGTAAACTTTGCAGCTTCACATTGACTGACAATCACGGAAACCTGCATCGGGATTGAATACAACAGGCACCATGGCGACTTCTGTCCAGGTGAGTAACACTTCAAACCGTCTGAGTTTCGCGTCTATCCTGGGAGACCAGTTGCAGATTCTGATGCACCACTGCAAGTTTACTATAAGTTTTGCAGCTTCTATTGACCAGGAAACACACAAATTCCATCGGGATTGAATACAACATGCACCAAGGCGACTTCTGTCCAGAGGATTAACACTTCAATCCGTCTGAGGTTCGCGTCTATACTGGGAGTCCAGTAGCATTTTGCAATGCACCACTTCAAGTTTACTGTAACATTTTCAGATACACATTGACCAGGAAATGCAGAAACTGTATCGGGATTGAATACACAGGCACCATGGCGACTTCTGTCCAGGGGATTAACACTTAAATTCAACTGAGGTTCGCTTCTATCCTGGGAGTCCAGTAGCAGTTTCCGATGTACCACAGAAGGTTTACTGTTACCTTTGCAGCTTCATATTGACCAGCAAACACAGAAATTTCATCGGGATTGGAGACATTAGGCACCATGGCGACTTCTGTCCAGGGGAGTAACACTTCAAAACATATAAGCTTCGCGTCTATCCTGGGAGTCAAATAGCAGTTTCCGATGCACCACTGCATGTTAACTGTAAATTTTGCAGCTTCACATTGACCAAGAACACAGGAATTGCATCGGGATTGTATACAACAGACATCATGGCGACTTCTTTCCAGGGAGTAACACTTAAAACCGTCAGAGGTTCTCGTCTATCCTGGGAGTCCTGTACCAGTTTCCGATGCACCACTGATAGTTTACTCTAACTTTTGCAGCTTCATATTGACCAGGAACAAAGAAATCGGAACGGGGTTGAATACAACAAGCACCATGGCGACGTCTGTCCAGAGGTGTGACAGTTCAAATCGTCTGCGGTTCGCGTGTATCCTGGGAGTCCAGTAGCAGTTTCCGATGCACCTCTGCAGGTTTACTGTACCCTTTGCAGCTTCACATTGACCAGGAAACACAGGAATTGCATCAGGATTGAATACAACAGGCCCCATGGAGACTTCTGTTCAGGGGATTAACGCTTCAAATAGTCTGATGTGAGCGTCTATCCAAGGAGTCCAGTAGCAGTTTCTGATGCACCTCTGCAGGTTTACTGTAACCTTTGCAGCTTCACATTGACCTGGAAACACAGAAATTACATCGGCATTGAATACAACAGGCACCATGGCGAGTTCTGTCCAGGGCAGTAACACATCAAAACATTGGAGGTAAGCGTCTATCCTGGGAGTCAAATAGCAGTTTCCGATGCACCACTGCAGGTTTACTGTAACCTTTGCAGCTTCATATTGACAAGGAAAAACGGAAATTGCATTGAGATTGGATACAACAGGCACCATGGCAACCTCTGTCCTGGGGGATTAACACTTCAAACCATCGGAGGATCGCGTCTATCCTGGGAGTCAAGCAGCAGTTTCCGATGCACCACTGCAGGATTACTGTAACCCTTGCAGCTTCACATTGACCAGGAAACACACAAATTGCATCGGGATTGAATACAACAGGCACCATGGCGACTTCTGTCCAGGTGATTAACACTTCAAACCGTCTGAAGTTTCGGTCTATCCTGGGAGTCCAGTAGCAGTTTCCGATGCACCACAGCAGGTTTACTGTAAACTTTGCAGCTTTACATTGACGGCAAAACATAGGAACTGCTTCGGGATTGAATACAACAGGCACCATGGCGACGTCTGTCCAGGGAAGTAACACTTCAAACCGTCTGAAGTCCGAGCTTATTCTAGGAGCCCAGAAGCAGTTTCCATTGCACCACTGCTGGTTTACTGTAACCTTTGCAGCTTCACATTGACTAGAAATCACAGAAATTGCATCGGGATTGACTACAACAGTCCCCATGGAGACTTCTGTTCAGGGGATTAACGCTTCAAAACTTCCGAGGTAAGCGTCTATCCTAGGAGGCCAGTAGCATTTTCCGATGCACCCCTGCAGGTTTACTGTAAACCTTGCGGCTTCATATTGACCGCAAAAGTCCGCAACTGCATGCGGATTGAATACAACTGGCACCATGGCGACTTGTGTAAAGGGGAGTAACACTTGAAACCGTCTGAAGTTCGCGTCTATCCTGGGAGCTCTGTAGCAGTTTCGAATGCACCACTGCCGGTTTACTGTAACCTTTGCAGCTTCACATTGACCAGGGAACACACAAATTGCTTCGGGATTGAATACAACAGGCACCATGGGGATTTCTGTCCAGGGAAGTAACACTTCAAAGCGTCTGAAGTTCGCGTCTATCCTGCGAGTCTTGTAGCAGTTTCTAATGCACCACTGCCCGTTTACTGTAACCCTTGCAGATTCACATTAACCTGGAACCACAGACATTGCATGGGCATTGAATACAACAGGCACCATGCAGGCTTCTGTCCAGGGCAGTATTACTTAAAACCATCGGATGTTCGCGTCTATCCTGGAAATCCAGTAGCAGTTTCCAATGCACCACTGCCAGTTTACTGTAACCTTTGCACCTTGACCAGGACATAGAGAAATTGTATCGGGATTGAATACAACAGGCATCATGGCGACTTCTGTCCTGGGGAGTAACACTTCAAACCGTCTGAAGTTCGCGTGTGTCCTGGGTGTCAAGTAGCAATTTCCGATGCACCACTGCAGGTTTACTGTAATCCTTGCAGCTTCATATTGACTAGGAAACACAGAAATTGCTTTTGGATTGAATACAAAAGGCGCCATGGCGTCTTCTGTTCAGGGAGTAACACTTCAAACCGGTTGAGGTTCACATCTATCCTGAGAGTCCAGTAAGTGTTTCCGATGCACCACTGCAGGTTTACTCCAACTTTTGCATCTTCACATTGACCAGGAAACACAGAAATTGCATCGGTATTGAATACAACAGGCACCATCGTTACCTCTGTCCAGGAAAGGAACCCTTAAAAACAGTCTGAATTTCGCGTCTATCCTGGGAGTCCAGTAGCACTTTCCAATGCACCACTGCAGGTTTATTCTAACCTTTGCAGCTTCACATGGACTAGGAAACAAGGTAATTGCATCCGCATTGAATTCAACACCACCATAGCGACTTCTGTCCAGGGGAGTAACATTTCAAACCATCGGAGGTTCGCGTCTATTCTGGGAGTCCAGTAACAGTTTCCGATGAACCACTGCAGGTTTACTGTAAGGTTTGAAGCTTCACATTGACCGGAAAACACAGAAATTGCAGAAGGATAAATTACAACAAGCACCATACCGACGTCTGTTTTGCGAATTAACACATCAAACCGTCTGAGGTTCGCGTGTATCATTGGAGCCAGAAGCAATTTCCAATGCACCACTGCAGGTTTGCTGTAACCTTTGCAGGTTCACATTGACCAGGAAACACACAAATTGTATCGGGATTGAATACAACAGGCATAATGGCGAATTCTGTCCAGGAGATCAACACTTCGAACCGTCTGAGGTTTGTGTCAAACCTGGGCGTCCAGTATCAGTTTCCAATGCACCCCTGCAGGTTTACTGAAACCTTTGCAGCATCACATTGACAGCGAAACACAAAAACTGCTTATGGATTGATTACAACACGCACCATAGCAATTTCTTTCCAGGAAAGTAACACTTCAAACCATCGGAGGATCGCATCTATCCTGGGAGTCCAGTAGCAGTATCCGATGCACCAATGCAATTTTACTCTAACTTTTGCAGCTTCACATTGACCAGGAAACACACAAATTGCATCGGGATTGAATACAACAAGCAAGATGGCGACGTCTGTAAAGGGAATTAGCACTTCAAACCGTCTGTAGGTAAGCGTCTATTCTAGGAGTAAGGTAGCAGTTTCGAAGCACCACTGCAGGTTTACTGAAACCTTTGCAGCATCACATTGACAGCAAAACACAGAAACTGCATCGGGATTGATTACAACAGGCACCATGGCGATTTCTTTCCAGGGAAGTAACACTTCAAACCGTCTGAAGTTCGCGTCTATCCTGGGAGTCCAGTAATAATTTCCAATGCACCACTGCCTGTTTACTGTAACCATCGCAGATTCACATTGACTAGGAAACACAGAAATTGCATCGGCTTGAATACAACAGGCACTATGGCGAGTTCTGTCCAGGGCATTAACACTTCAAGCCATCGGAGGTTCGCGTCTATCCTGGGAGTGCAGTAGCACTTTCCAATGCACCACTGCAGGTTTACTGCAACCTTTGCAGCTTCACATTGACTAGGAAACACAAAAATTGCATCGGCATTGAATTCAACACCACCATGGCGACTTCTGTTCGGGGGAGTAACACTTCAAACCATCGAAGGTTCGCGTGTATCCTGGGAGTCCAGTAACAGTTTCCGATGAACCACTGCAGGTTTACTGTAACCATTGTAGATTCACATTGACCAGGAAACTCAGAAATTGCATTGGGATTGAATACAACGGGCACCATGGCGAATTCTGTCCAGGGGAGTAACACTTCACACCGTCTGAGGTTCTCATCTATACAGGGAGTCCAGTAGCAAAATCTGATGCACCAGCGAAGGTTTACTGTAGCTTTTGCAGCTTCACATTGACCAAGAAACACACAGGTTGCATCGGGATTGAATACAACATGCAGCATGGCGACTTCTGTCCTGGAGATTAACACTTCAAACCGTCTGAGGTTTGTGTCTATCCTGGCCATCCGGTATCAGTTTCCGATGCACCACTGCACGTTTACTGCAAACTATGCAACTTCAGATTCACCGCAAAACACAGAAACTGCATCGGGTTTGAATACGACAGGCACCATGGCGACTTCGGTCCAGGTGATTAACACTTCAAACCGTCTGAGGTTCATGTCTATCCTGGGAGTCCAGTAACAGTTTCAGAAGCACCACTGTAGGTTTACTGTAACCTTTGCTGCTTCGCTTGGTCCAGGAAACACAGAAATTGCATTGGTAGTGAATACAACAGGCACCATGGCGACTTATGTCCAGGGAAGTAACACTTGAAACTGTCTGAAGTTCGCGTTTATCCTGAGAGTCCAATAGCGGTATCCGATGCACCATTGCAATTTTACTCTAACTTTTGCAGCTTCACATTGACCAGGAAACACACAAATTGCATCGGAATTGAATACAACAAGCAAGATGGCGACGTCTGTAAAGGGGATTAGCACTTCAAACCGTCTTTAGGTAAGCGTCTATTCCAGGAGTAAGGTAGCAGTTTCTATGCACCACTGCAGGTTTACTGAAACCTCTGCAGCATCACATTTACAGCAAAACAAACACAGAAACTGCATCGGGATTGATTACAACAGGCACCATGGCGATTTCTTTCCAGGGAAGTAACACTTCAAACCGTCTGAAGTTCGCGTCTATCCTGGGAGTCCAGTAATAGTTTCCAATGCACCACTGCCTGTTTAATGTAACCATTGCAGATTCACATTGACTAGGAAACACAGAAATTGCATCGGCTTGAATACAAGAAGCATCCTGTCGACTTCTGTCCAGGGGATTAACACTTCAAACCATCGGAGGTTCGCGTCTATCCTGGGAGTCCAGTAGCAGGTTCCAATGCACCAATGCAGGTTAAATGTAACCTTTGCAAATTTATGTTGACCAGAAAACACAGAAATTGCAACGGGATTGACTACAACAGGCTCCATGGTAACTTCTGTCCAGGGGATTAACTCTTCAAACCGTCTGAGGTCAGCATCTGTCCTAAAAATCCAGTAACAGTTTCCAATGTACCACTGCAGGTTTACTGTAACGTTTGCAGCTTCACATTGACCAGGAAACACACAAATTGCATCGGGATTGAATACAACAGGCTCGATGGCAACTTCTGACCAGGGGAGTAACACTTCAAACCATCTGAGGTTCGCATCTGTCCTGGGAGTCCAGTAGCAGTATCCGATGCACCAATGCAGTTTTACTGTAGGCTTTGAAGCTTCATATTGACCACAAAACACAGAAATTGCATCGGGATTGAATACAACAGTCACAGTACCGACTTATGTCCCGGGAATTAACACTTCAAACCGTCTGAGGTTCACGTCTATCATAGGAGCCAGTAGCAATAAGCTTATAGGTATTTAAATTTAATTAAATGTAATATATTAATATAAATTATTTTTATATATATATATATATATATATATATATATATATATATATATATATATATATATAAATTAAAAGAAACAGGATAAATTAATCCGCAATAAACAAAAGAATATATAAAAGAATTTTTAAAAAAATTTATATATTAAATAAATGAAGTGCCTGTTTAAAGGGTTACCTTGATAGGGTAAATAAAGTAAATAAAATTACCTTCATTAAAATTACATAAGATAGAATTAAACTACCTCCTTTAGTATCAAAAACTAACGTGCATCATACACTTTAATGTAAAAGGGTAAGCTAATCAAGCTAATGGGTTCATACCCCATTTATAGATCTATCAATCCTCTCCTTTTTAGTGACCAACAACTCTACAAAACTTCTCTTCCTATCAACATTAATGATAGGAACGATCCTGTCCATTTCATCAAATTCCTGATTTGGGGTTTGAATAGGACTTGAGATCAACTTACTTTCATTTATTCCGCTCCTAACAAGAAATAAAAATATAGTAATAAACGAATCATCAATTAAATATTTTATTGTCCAAGCAATAGCATCGACAATACTGTTATTTTCAATTTTGCTGATTCAAATAAAATATCCAATAGGATGGGAAACAGAATTTATCCAATCAATAATAATCAGATCTAGATTATTATTAAAGACTGGAGCTGCACCTTTTCATTTCTGATTTCCAGAAGTAATAGGAGCCTCAAGATGAAATAATTGTTTAACATTAATAACATGACAAAAAATTGACAATAATGGCCTTATACTATTGTATTCAACTAAGAACTTTCATTTGAACAATTATCATCTTAAGAATTATTATTGGGGCAATACGAGGTTTGAACCGAACATCTCTACGACAACTTCTAGCATATTCCTCAATTAGACATTTAGGGTGAATAATTAGATCATTGACAGTCAGAGAAAACATCTGAGAACTATGCTTTATTATTTATTCACTAGTAAGACTAATCATAGTTCTATTATTTAAGCAAATAAATTTATTTTTCATATACCAAATTTATTCAGCCAGAAATATAAAAACCGAAATTAAATTCATAATATTTTTATCTTTATTATCTTTAGGTGGCCTACCACCATTCCTTGGATTTCTACCAAAATGAATTGTAATACAATCATTAATAGAAAACAATATAACAATTATTATAACCATTATAGTTGTATTAACTACAATTACACTCTATTATTACATACGTATTAGTTTCTCAGCCCTAATTATATCATACACAGAAAATTAATGATCTATAAAGACAAACTCTCAAAAATCAAGAGTCATTCTTCCTATAACAGTAATAATTTCAACAATAGTATTGATTTTAACATCAACCTTAATTACATTATACTAAGGACTTAAGTTAATCAAACTAATAACCTTCAAAGTTATAATTAAAAGAATGATCTTTTAGGCCTTAGTAAAATTTTACACCTCTAGAATTGCAGTCTAGAATCATAATTGAATATAAGACCTAAATATGGTAAGAGAGAAAACATCTCATAAGTAGATTTACATTCTACCACCTAAAATTCAGCCATCTTACTGCAAAAATGATTATTCTCAACAAACCATAAGGACATTGGTACTTTATACTTTCTATTTGGAGCATGAGCAGGAATAGTAGGAACATCAATAAGAATACTTATTCATGTTGAACTTGGTCAGCCCAGATCTCTAATTGGAGATGACCAGATTTATAATGTTATTATTACAGCTCACGCATTCGTAATAATTTTCTTTATAGTAATACCTATTATAATTGGTGGATTTGGTAATTGGCTTGTTCCATTAATAATTGGTGCACCAGATATAGCATTTCCACGAATAAATAATATAAGTTTTTGATTACTACCACCTTCACTAACCCTTCTTCTTATATCTTATATAGTAGATAATGGTGCTGGTACAGGATGAACAGTTTACACTCCTCTAGCAGGAGCTATTTCACACAGTGGTGCATCTGTAGATCTAGCTATTTTTTCACTACACTTAGCAGGTGTATGATCTATTCTTGGTGCAGTAAATTTCATTACAACAGCAATTAATGTACGATCAGAAAGTATAACTTTAGATCAAACACCTTTATTTGTTTGATCTGTAGCTATTACAGCCCTACTTCTCCTTCTTTCACTTCCAGTTTTAGCAGTAGCTATTACTATATTATTAACAGACCGAAATTTAAATACATCAATCTTTGACCCTGCAGGAGGGGGTGACCCAATCCTACATCAACATCTATTTTGATTCTTTGGACACCCAAAAGTTTATATTTTAATTCTACAATGGTTCGGAATTATTTCACATATTGTATGTCAAGAAAGAGGAAAAATTGAATCATTTGGAACATTAGGTATAATTTATGCTATATTATCAACTGGACTAATAGGATTTATTGTATGAGCACATCATATATTTACAGTAGGAATGGATGTTGACACACGACCATATTTTACATCAGCAACAATAATTATTGTTGTACCTACAGGAATTAAGGCATTTAGATGATAAGCTACATTATATGGAACTAAATTCAAGTTCAATCCACCATTATTATGAGCTCTAGGATTTATATTCCTATTTACAATTAGTGGATTAACAAGATTAGTATTAGCAAATTCATCACTTGATATTGTATTACATGATACATATTATGTAGTAGCACACTTCCATTATGTATTATCTATAAGAGCAGTATTTGCAATTATAGGGGGTGTTATTCAATGATATCCACTATTCACAGGATTAACTATAAACAATACATGATTAAAAATCCAATTTACAATTATATTCATTGGAGTAAACTTAACATTCTTTCCTCAACACTTCTTAGGGTTAGCAGGAATACCTCGACGATACTCAGACTACCCAGATGCATATACATCATGAAATGTAGTATCAAGTAGTGGATCTACAATTTCTATTGTAGGAATTATTATGTTCATTGTAATTATATGAGAAAGAATGGTTACAAACCGAGCAATTATATTTAGAGGTAATATAAGAAGATCAACAGAATGACTACAAAATAACACTCCTGCAGAACACAGTTACTCAGGATTACCATTAATCTCTAGATTCTAATATGGCAGATTAGTGCAGTAGATTTAAGCTCTACAAATAAAGGTTTGACCTTTTATTAGAAAATATTCAAATGGCTACATGATCAAATTTATTCCTTCAAGATGGAGCTTCACCATTAATGGAGCAACTATCATTCTTTCATGATAATACTATGGTCGTATTATTATTAATCACAGTAATTGTAGGTTATGCCTTAAGTTATATATTATTTATTGCCTATACTAACCGAAATATACTTCATGGACATTTAATTGGAACAATCTGAACAGCTTTACCAGCAATTACACTAATTTTATTGCCCTTCCATCATTATGACTATTATATTTACTAGATGATTCTGTAGATGCAATCATTACAATTGGACGACAATGATATTGAAGATATGAATATTCAGACTTTATAGATGTAGAATTTGACACTTATATAACACCAGAACTAGACTTAGAAAATGATGGATTTCGACTTCTATCAATAAATACAGAAGTACGAGTATTAACAAGAGCATCAGATGTTCTGCACTCATGAGCAGTTCCTGCATTAGGAGTTAAAATTGATGCAACGCCAGGTCGGTTAAATCAAGGAACATTTACAATAAATCGACCTAGATTATTCTTTGAAATCTGTGGAGCAAACCACAGATTTATACCAATTGTAATTGAAAGAACTTCAGTAAATTTATTTATTAAGTGATTATCTAAGATAATTTAAGGAGTTAGTTAAAATAAATAACATTAGAGTGTCAATCTAAAATAACTAAACAAATTAGTACACCTTGAACTTCATCAGATGACTGAAGGTAAGTAATGGTCTCTTAAACCAAATAATAGTAAATTAACGACTACTTCTGATGGGGAAATTATGTCCAAATCCCTCAAATATCCCCTCTTATATGATTCTCCCTATTCATTATATTTTCAGCTACATTAATCCTGTTTAATCAAATAAACTTCTTCTCATTTAAGCCTAATCTTATTAAAAGAGCAGAAAAAGGAACAATTGAAATAAAAAAACATAAATTGAAAATGATAACAAATTTATTCTCAACATTTTACCCATAACTAACATCTTTTATTTATCGTTAAATTGAACTGTAACATTTCTAGGACTATTATTAATCCGATCAATATTTTGACTTACACCATCACGAATTAATATTATCTGAAATAAACTAAACTTAAACCTACATAATGAATTTAAAACACTACTAGGACCAAAATCATTTAATGGGACAACATTCATTTTTATCTCAATTTTTATTATAATACTATTTAATAATTTTATAGGATTATTCCCTTATATTTTTACTAGAACAAGACATTTAGCATTAACATTTGCAATTGCTCTACCTATATGATTAAGATTTATATTATTTGGATGAATTAACCATACTATTCATATATTTACACACCTTGTACCGCAAGGAACACCACCTGCAATAATATCTTTTATAGTATTAATTGAAACAATTAGTAATGTCATTCGACCAGGTACATTAGCAGTACGATTAGCAGCAAATATAATTGCAGGACACTTATTATTAACCTTATTAGGAAACACAGGACCATCTATAGCAATAAACTTAATTTCATTACTAATTATTGGACAAATACTTCTATTAATTCTAGAATCAGCAGTAGGAATAATTCAGGCTTATGTTTTCTCAATTTTAAGAACTCTATATTCTAGAGAAGTATATTAAACCTATGTTAACAACTCACTCAAACCACCTATTCCACTTAGTAGACTATAGACCTTGATCATTAACAGGAGCAATTGGAGCAATAGTCCTAGTATCAGGACTAGCAAAATGATTCCACCTATTTAACATTAACTTATTCATAATTGGATTTGGAATTACCTTACTAACCATAATTCAATGAGGATGAGACGTAGTATGAAAAGGGACATATCAAGGACTACATACAGGATTTGTATCAATTAGATTACGATGAGGAATAATTTTATTTATTGCATCAGAAGTATTATTCTTCGTTTCATTTTTTTGAGCATTCTTTAGAAGAAGATTAGCACCAACAATTGAACTAGGAATACTATGACCTCCAATAGGAATTCAACGTTTTAATCCTATACAAATGCCATTACTTAATACAGCTATTCTTTTAGCATCAGGAGTAACAGTAACATGAGCACATCATAGTTTAATAGAATCTAATCAGACCCAAGCATTACAAGGATTATTCTTCACAGTATTATTAGGACTATACTTTACAATACTTCAAGCACATGAATATTGAGAAGCACCTTTTACCATTGCAGATGCAGTTTATGGATCAATATTCTTTGTTGCAACAGGATTCCATGGTTTACACGTAATTATTGGGACAATCTTTTTATCAACATGTCTACTTTGACACTCAATAAATCAATTCTCACCAAGACACCACTCTGGATTTGAAGCAGCAGCATGATACTGACACTTTGTAGACGTAGTATGATTATTCTTATACATTTCTATTTATTGATGAGGTAGATAATTGTTTTTCTAGTATAAATAGTACATTTGACTTCCAATCAGAAAGCTTGATATAAATCAAGAAAAACAATCCTAATTCTATCTACAAGAATTTTCATTAGATTTATTATTCCAATAATCGTTATAATCCTTGCAACAACACTATCAAAAAAATTAATTAATGATCGAGAAAAAAGATCATCATTTTAATGTAGGTATGATCCAAAAAGATCAGCACGAATACCATTCTCACTACAATTCTTCCTAATCGCAGTAATCTTTTTAATTTTTGATATAGAAATTGCACTAATTCTACCAATTGTAATTTTCTTTAAACATCAGACATTATAATCTGAACAGTATCAACAATATTTTTTATTCTAGTCCTGCTAGGTGGACTATATCATGAATGAAATCAAGGAGCCTTACAATGAGCAGAATAAAGGGTTGTACTTAAACGTAACATTTGGGTAGCATTCAAAAAGTATTGATATAATCAATCAACCTTAAATAGAATAAGAAGCGAAATACTGCAGTCAGTTTCGACCTGGAAGATTGGTATATACTACCCTTATTCTTATTAATTGAAGCCAAAAAGAGGCGTATTACTGTTAATAATATAATTGAACTATAAAGTTCCAATTAAGGAAATGTAAAGCCAATATGAAAGCTGCAAACTTTTTATATTAGCGGTTAAACTCCGTTAACATTTCTAAAATTTATATAGTTTGAATAAAACATTACATTTTCACTGTAAAAATAATATATTTATATTTATAAATACCTAAAAGTAAAAATACTTCCTTAACATCTTCATTGTCATGCTCTAATTATAAGCTATTTAAGTAAACGAAAAATAATATTACTAAAATAAATATTCAAAAAATAAAAGTTAAAAGATAAATCTTGAAATTAGAATCATATCAACCCTGAATATAACTAATTAAATAAATAAATAATCTATATAAACCTTGACCAACAAGTAATTCACCTCAACCATAATCAAATGGCTTAGATGAATAATAACCTATTTTTAAAGGAATATATCTAATAAACTTAGTTGAAAGAAAGGTATAAATCATATAGAACCAGCAAATCTGACAAAAGAAAGTACACTTAAAGAAAATAAATAATGAGAAAAATCAAAATTAGAAATAAGATAACCTAAATAAGCACCTAAAACAACAACTGTAATAGTTAAAAACTTTAAATAATAAGGCAAAGCAATCATATGAGGAACAGGAAAAATTAATCAAGATAAAAGACTACCACCAAAAACAGCAACAAACAATAAACCAATTATTCCAAACGAAATATAATAACCCTTATCATCAAAATAAAGTCTAGAATAAAAATTATTATCACCAGATGTTGAATAATAAAACAAACGAAAAGAGTAAGAAAAAATTCATCTTAAACAAACCATCTCAAGAATTAAATCCTTTGAATAAAATCCTGCTAAAAAAGGTATACCACACAAAGACAAACTAGAAACATTGAAACAAACTGAAGTTAAAGGTATAAAATTAACAACTGAGACTATAAAACGAATATCCTGAGAATCCTTTAAATTATGAATTATTGAACCTACACATATAAATAATAATGCCTTAAATAAAGCATGAGCCAATAAATGAAAAAATGCAAGCTTTGGGTAACCGTTAGCTAAAATTCTTATTATTCAACCAAGTTGTCTTAAAGTAGAAAGAGCAATAATCTTCTTCAAATCAAATTCAAAATTAGCACCCAATCCAGCCATAAATATAGTTATACAACCAATTAAAAGTAAAAATCAACCGCAATTATAAGTATCTAATATCGGTGTGAAACGAATTAATAAATAAACACCAGCAGTAACAAGAGTAGAATAATGAACTAAAGCAGAATCAGGGGTAGGGGCAGCTATAGCAGCAGGAAGTCAAGAAGAAAAAGGAATCTGAGCTCTTTTAGTTATAGCTGCCAAAACAATTAATATAGTAATAACCTTTATTTCAAAAGAATTAGAAATAAAATCATAATAATAAATATAATTTCAGCCACCGAAATTCAATATTCAAGCAATAGAAATCAAAATAGGAACATCACCATACGATTAGAAAGTGCAGTTAATATACCTGCACTATAGGATTTTGCATTTTGATAGTAAATAACTCAACAATAAGAAACTAAACCTAAACCATCTCAACCCAATAAAATTCTAATTAAATTAGGGCTAATAATTAAAAAACCTATAGAAAGAATAAATATTAAGACAATAATGATAAAACGTTTTATATTCTTTTCGTCAGACATATAATCCTCTCTATAATAAATAACCAAAGAAGAAATATATATAACAAAAGACATAAAAATAAGAGATATTCAATCCAAAATTAAAGTTATAACAACTATAAAACCATTTAAATTAAAAAGCTCTCACTCAACAAAAACTCTATAATCAATTATTAAATAATAAATACCTAAAATAAAAATTATAGTTCTTGAAAAAATAAAGAAAAAAAACCTAAAGAACAAATAGAAAATAAATTCACGGCCTAAGATGAAAAACTTCATTGATTCCACAAAACAATATTTTTAATTAAAATACTTAAGCAAACTAAACTAAGAAATATTTACCCTTTAAACAAAGAATATATAAAGGCAATCAATGTAAAAGTAAAAGATGATATTGACGAAAATAACCAAGAGAACAAGTATAAACACCAGAATAATAGTTACCATGCTGAGAATAAGAATATATATATATATAGTATAAACAGCTCTAAAAGAAGATAAAAAAATTAAAGCAAACAATCTAAAAGAAGATCAAGATATAATTCTATTTAATAATCTAATTTCACCTACCAAATTTAAAGGAGGAGCAGCCATATTTGATGATCTTAAAAGAAATCATCATAAAGCCATTCTTGGAATTAAATTAATTATAACCTTGTCAATTAATAATCTTCATCTACCTAAACGTTCATAAATAATATTAGACAAACAAAATAAACCAGAAGAACATAAACCATGGCCAACCATTAAAGAAAGAGAACCACCACAACCTCATCAATTCATAGTCATCAATCCACAAATAACCATTCTTATATGAGCAGCAGAAGAATATGCAATTAAAGACATCAAATCAACCTGACGAAAACAAATAAATCTTACAATAACATCTCCAGACAAGCCTAAAGATAATCAAAAATAATTAAACTTTAAACCCAAATAAGAAATAACCTTTATAACACGAAAAATACCATAACCACCTAACTTCAATAAAACACCAGCAAGAATCATTCTACCTGAAATAGGGGCCTCTACATGAGCCTTAGGAAGCCATAAATGAACTAAAAATATTGGTATCTTAACTAAAAAAGCCAAAATTATAAATACTTAAAACATAAAATAATAAGAACGAAAATCAACCAATAAAGGAATATACAAAGTATTAGAAAAATCTTAAACCTTAAATAAAGGCCTCTCTGTCAGTCTCAAAACACTCCAACAATTCAGATGAAATGACCTTTCTTTCAATCTTGAGGTCCGGTTGGAGTATCCGTGGCACTTATCGTGAGCATCTCTCTGAATATATGATAGTCTCTGTGGTGTGCTTATTGTAGGACCTTCGCTACACACACCATCAGATTATTTGACTTGTCGCTCTAGTGAAGTAAGCGAGTGCCAGCAGTATGTGGCGTGTTTACCTTGTGTCGTTAGGTAAGACGATAGAAATGACACTTGCACGCTTAGAGTAGCAGATTGACAGTGACCAACTTTAAACAGAACTTGATTAATTTTCACACACATTTGTTAAAATAAAAACAATCATAAAACTTAACTTGATTCTGGATACTATTCACAATTCATAACCTGAAGTTCCTTTGGTCGTGGTACATTAATCTTATTCTCACATATCTCTGATCCTTGACAAAGTGTCTATACATTTATCTTCATGGATATGTACAGGAATATGATAATCTTATTAGCAGTTTCCGATGAACCACTGCAGATTACTGTAACCTTTGGAGCCTCACATTGACCATGAAACAAAGAAATTGCATCGGTATTGAATACAACAGGCACCATGGCGACTTCTGTCCAGGGCAGTAACACTTCACACCGTCTGAGGTTCGCGTCTAGTCTGGGGGTCCAGTAGATGTCTCCGATGCACAACTGCAGGTTTACTGTAACCTTTGCAGCTTCACATTGACCAGGAAACACAGAAACTGCATCGGGATTGAATATAACAGGCACCATGCCGACTTCTGCCCACAGAATTAACCCTTCAAACCGTCTGAGGTAAGCATCTGTCCTAGGAGTCCAGTAGCAGTTTCCAATGCACCACTGTAGGTTTACTGTAACCTTTGCAGCTTCACATTGACAAGGAAAAACTGAAATTGCATCGGGATTGAATACAACAGGCACCATGGCGACTTCTGCCCAGGGGATTAACACTTCAAACCGTCTGAGGTTTGTGTCTATCCTGGGCGTCCAGTAGCAGTTTCCGAGGCACCACTGCAGGTTTACTGTAACCTTTGCAGCTTCACATTGACCGAAAACACAGAAACTTGCATCGGGATTGACTACAACACTATGACGTCTTCAGTCCAGGGGAGTAACACTTCAAACCGTCTGAGGTAAGCGTCTATGCTAGGAGTCCAGTAGCAGATTCCGATACATTACTGCAGGTTTACTGTAACCTTTGCAGCATCACATTGACCACAAAACACAGAAACTGCATCGGGATTGAATAGAACAGGCACCATGGCGACTTCTGTCCAGGGAAGTAACACTTCAAACCGTCTGATGTTCGCGTCTTACCTGGGAGTCCAGTAACAGTTTCAGATGCACCATTGCAGGTTTACTGTAACTTCGCAGCTTCACATTAACCGGAAAATACAGAATGTGCATCGGGATTGAATACAACAGCACAATGGCGATTTCTGATCAGGGGAGTAACACTTGAAACCGTCTGAAGTTAGCGTCTTTCGTGGGAGTCCAGTAGCAGTTTCCGATGCACCACTGAAAGTTTACTGTAACCTTTTCAGCTTCACATTGATCACGAAACACACAAATTGCATCGGGGTTGAATACAACAGACACCATGGCGACTTCAGTCCAGGGAAGTAACATTTCAAACCGTCCTAAGTTCGCGTCCATCATGGGAGTCCAGTAGCAGTATCCAATGGACCACTGCAGGTTTACTGTAACTTTTGCAGCGTCACTTTAACCAGGAAACACACAAATTGCATCGGGATTTAATACAACAGGTACAATACCGACTTCTGTCCGAGGAATTAACACTTCTAAACGTCCTATTTTCGCCTCTATTATAGGAGCCAGTAGCAATTTCCGATGCACCACTGCAGGTTTACTACAACCTTTGCAGCTTCACATTGACCATGAAACACAGAAATCGCATCGGGATTGACTACAACAGGCCCCATGCCGACTTCTGTCCAGGGCGGAAATCTTTGAACCGTCCTAAATTCGCGTCTATCCTGGGAGTCCAGTAGTAGTTTTCCAATGAACCACTGCAGGTTTACTGTAAGCTTGCAGCTTCACGTTGACCAGGAAACACACAAATTGCATACGGATTTAATACAACAAGCACCATGGCTACGTATGTCCGTGGGATTAACACTTCAAACCGTCAGAGCTTCGCGAGTATCCTGGGAGTCCAGTAATAGTTTCAGATGCACCATTGCAGGTTTACTGTAGCCTTTACAGCTTCACATTGACCAGGAAACACAGAAATTGCATTGGAATGGAATACAACTGGCACCATGGCGACTTTTGTCTGGGGAAGTAACTCTTCAAACCGTCTGGAGTTGGCTTGTATCGTGGGAGTCCAGTAGCAGTTTCCGATGCACCACTGAAGGTTTACTGTAACCTTTGGAGCTTCACATTGACCAGGAAACACACAAATTGCATCGGGATTTAATACAACAAGCACCATGGATACGTATGTCCGTGGGAATAACACTTCAAACCGTCTGAGGTTCACTTCTATCCTAGGTGACCAGTAACAGTTTCCGATGCACCACTGGAGGTTTACTGTAAACGTATCGGGATTGAATACAACAGGCACCATGGCGACTTCTGTTCAGGGGAGTAACACTTCAAAGCGTCTGAGGTTCGCGTTTAGCCTGGGAGTGCAGTAGCAGAATCCGATGCACCACTGGAGGTTTACTGTAACCTTTGCAGCTTCACATTGCCCAGGAAACACACAAATTCCATCTTGATTGAATACAACTGGCACCACTGCGACGTATGTAGAGGGGATTAACACTTCAAACCGTCTGAGGTTCGCGTCTATCCTGGGAGTCGAGTAACAGTATCAGATGCACCACTGAAGGTTTACTGTAAGTTTTGTAGCTTCTCTTTGACTAGGAAACACAGAAATTGCATTGGGATTGAATACAACAGCCACAATACCGACTTCTGTCCGGGGAATAACCACTTCTAACCGTCCTAGGTTCGCGGCTATCATAGGAGCCAGTAGCACAATCCATTACAACACAGCAGGTTTACTGTAACCTTTGCAGCTTCACATTTACAAGGAAACACACAAATTGCATCATGATTGAATACAACAGGCACCATGGTGACTTCTATCCAGGGGATTAACACTTCAAACCGTCTGAGTTTCTCGTCTATCCTGGGAGTCGAGTAACAGTTTCAGATGCACCACTGCAAGTTACTGTAACTTTTGCAGCCTCACATTGGCCAGGAAACACAGAAATTGCATTGGGATTGAATGCAACAGTCACCATGGCTACTTCTGTCCAGGGGAGTAACACTTCAAACCATGGGAGGTTTGCGTCTATCCTGGGAGTCCAGTAGCAGTTTCCAATGCACCACTGCAGGTTTACTGTAACCTTTGCAGCTTCACATTGACCAGGAAACACAGAAATTGCATTGGGATTGAATACAACAGGCACCATGGCGTCTTCGGTGCAGGGGAGTAACACTTCAAACCGTCTGAGACTCGCGTCTATCCTGGGAGTCCAGTAGCAGTTTCCGATGCACCACTGCAGGTTTACTGTAACCTTTGCAGCTTCACATTGACAAGGGAAAACGGAAATTGCATTGGCATTCAATACAACAGGCACCATCTCGACTTCTGTCTAGGGGAGTAACACTTCAAATCGTCTGATGTTCGCGTCTATCGTGGTGTAAGTAGGCTGTTAAGTTTTTTTATTGGTAACGCCGCCGCCACGTAGCGTTGTGCATGAAAATCACTGGCTGTGCCGTGTGCAGTCTGTGGCTGGTTATCATTGTTGTAATACTCGCCATTGTAGTGTTGGGCAGTGGCAGCTGGATGCTAACAGCGCGTAGCGTTGTGCAGTTGGAGGTGAGCCGGCAGCAGTGGTGTACGTGGGGAGAGAGATGGCGGAATTTTTGAAATCTGTAAGAGTTGGTGTCACGAACTGATATATATATATTATGACTATTAAGGTAAATACATTGTTTGTTCTGTATTAAAATCTTTCATTTGCTAACTATGCCAATCAGTAGTTAGTGCCTTCAGTAGTTTGAATCTTTTATTTAGCTGGCAGTAGTGGCGCTCGCTGTAATGCAGTAGCTTGAGTAACCAAGATTTTTGTGAGGTAAGTGATTTGTGAAACGTATAGGTTAATGTTAGTCAGGGCCATTCTTTCGTAGGGATTTTCGGAAGTCAGATTGCGTTGCGCTAAAAATATTATGTGTCATCTTAAGCACAGTCGTGTATAATTATTAAAGGGGACGTTTCAGTTTGAGTCCAGTAGCAGTTTCCGATGCACCACTGCAGGTTTACTGTAACCTTTGTAGCTTCACTTTGACCAGGAAACACAGAAATTGCATTGGGATTGAATACAACAGGCACTATGGCGACTTCAGTCCAGGTAAATAACACCTCAAACCGTCTGATGTTCGCGTCTATCCTTGGAGTCCAGTAGCAGTATCCGATGCACCACTGAAGGTTTACTGTAACTTTTGCAGCTTCACATTGCCCAGGAAACACACAAATTGCATCGGGATTGAAAACAAAAGGCACCGTCGCGACTTCTGTCCAGGGGAGTAACCCTTCAAACCGTCTGAGGTTTGCGTCTATCCTGGTTGTCCAGTAGCAGTATACGATGCACCACTTCCATTTTACTGTAACCTTTGCAGCTTCACATTGACCAGAAAGCACACAAATTGCATCGGAATTGAATACAACAATCACCATGGCGATGTTTGTCCAGGGGATTAACACTTCCAACCGTCTGAGATTCGCGTCTATCCTGGGAGTACAGTAACAGATTCAGATGCACCACAGCCGGTTTAATGGAACCTTTGCAGCTTCACATTGACGAGGAAACACAGAAATGTCATTGGGATTGAATACAATAGCACCATGGCGATTTCTGTCCAGGGGAGTAACACTTCAGACCGTCTGAGGTTTGCTTCTATCCTTGGAGTCCAGTAGCAGTATCCGATGCACCACTGCAGGTATACTGTAACTTTTGCAGGTTGACATTGACCAGAAAGCACACAAATTGCATCGGAATTGAATACAACAATCACCATGGCGACGTCTTTCCAGGGGATTAACACTTCAAACCGTCTGAAGATTGCATCTATCCTGGGAGTCCAGTAGCTGTTTCCGATGCACCACTGCAGGTTAACGGTAACCTTTGCAGCTTCACATTGACCAGGAAACAGAGAAATTGCATCGGGATTGACGACAACAGGCCCCATTCCGACTTCTGTTCAGGGGAGTAACACTTTTAACCATCGAAGATTCGCGTCTATCCAGGGAGTCCAGGAGCAGTTTCCGATGCACCACTGAGGGTTTACTGCTACCTTTGTAGCTACACCTTGACCAGAAAACACAGGAATTGCATTGTGATTGAATACAAAGGGCACCATGGCGAATTCTATCCACAGGAGTAACACTACAAACCGTCTGAGGTTTGTGTCTATCCTGGGTGTCCAGTAGCAATTTCCTATGCACCACTGTAAGTTAACTGTATTCTTTGCAGCTTCACATAGTCCATTAAACACAGAAACTGCATCGGGATTCAATCCAACACTCACCATGGCGACTTCAGTCCAGAGCAATAACACTTCAAACCGACTGAGGTTTGTGTGTATCCTGGGAGTCCAGTAACAGTTTCTGATGCACCACTGCAGGTTTACTGTAAACTTTGCACCTTCAAATTGACAAGGACAAACGGAAATTGCATCAGGATCGAATACAACTGGCACCATGGCGACCTCTGTCCAGGGGATTAATATTTCAAACCGTTTGAGTTTCGCGTCTATCCTGGGAGTCCAGTAGCAGTTCCCAATGCACCACTGCAGGTTTAATGTAACCTTTTCTCTTTCACATTGACCAGGAAACACACAAATTTCATCGGGATTCACTACAAGATTCCCCATGGCGACTTCTGTTCAGGGTTTTAACACTTCCAACTGTCTGGGGTAAGCGTCTATCCTGGGAGTCCAGTAGCAGTTTCCGATGCACCACTGCAGGTTTACTGTAAACTTTGCAGCTTCACATTGACTGACAATCACGGAAACCTGCATCGGGATTGAATACAACAGGCACCATGGCGACTTCTGTCCAGGTGAGTAACACTTCAAACCGTCTGAGTTTCGCGTCTATCCTGGGAGACCAGTTGCAGATTCTGATGCACCACTGCAAGTTTACTATAAGTTTTGCAGCTTCTATTGACCAGGAAACACACAAATTCCATCGGGATTGAATACAACATGCACCAAGGCGACTTCTGTCCAGAGGATTAACACTTCAATCCGTCTGAGGTTCGCGTCTATACTGGGAGTCCAGTAGCATTTTGCAATGCACCACTTCAAGTTTACTGTAACATTTTCAGATACACATTGACCAGGAAATGCAGAAACTGTATCGGGATTGAATACACAGGCACCATGGCGACTTCTGTCCAGGGGATTAACACTTAAATTCAACTGAGGTTCGCTTCTATCCTGGGAGTCCAGTAGCAGTTTCCGATGTACCACAGAAGGTTTACTGTTACCTTTGCAGCTTCATATTGACCAGCAAACACAGAAATTTCATCGGGATTGGAGACATTAGGCACCATGGCGACTTCTGTCCAGGGGAGTAACACTTCAAAACATATAAGCTTCGCGTCTATCCTGGGAGTCAAATAGCAGTTTCCGATGCACCACTGCATGTTAACTGTAAATTTTGCAGCTTCACATTGACCAAGAACACAGGAATTGCATCGGGATTGTATACAACAGACATCATGGCGACTTCTTTCCAGGGAGTAACACTTAAAACCGTCAGAGGTTCTCGTCTATCCTGGGAGTCCTGTACCAGTTTCCGATGCACCACTGATAGTTTACTCTAACTTTTGCAGCTTCATATTGACCAGGAACAAAGAAATCGGAACGGGGTTGAATACAACAAGCACCATGGCGACGTCTGTCCAGAGGTGTGACAGTTCAAATCGTCTGCGGTTCGCGTGTATCCTGGGAGTCCAGTAGCAGTTTCCGATGCACCTCTGCAGGTTTACTGTACCCTTTGCAGCTTCACATTGACCAGGAAACACAGGAATTGCATCAGGATTGAATACAACAGGCCCCATGGAGACTTCTGTTCAGGGGATTAACGCTTCAAATAGTCTGATGTGAGCGTCTATCCAAGGAGTCCAGTAGCAGTTTCTGATGCACCTCTGCAGGTTTACTGTAACCTTTGCAGCTTCACATTGACCTGGAAACACAGAAATTACATCGGCATTGAATACAACAGGCACCATGGCGAGTTCTGTCCAGGGCAGTAACACATCAAAACATTGGAGGTAAGCGTCTATCCTGGGAGTCAAATAGCAGTTTCCGATGCACCACTGCAGGTTTACTGTAACCTTTGCAGCTTCACATTGACAAGGAAAAACGGAAATTGTATTGAGATTGGATACAACAGGCACCATGGCAACCTCTGTCCTGGGGGATTAACACTTCAAACCATCGGAGGATCGCGTCTATCCTGGGAGTCAAGCAGCAGTTTCCGATGCACCACTGCAGGATTACTGTAACCCTTGCAGCTTCACATTGACCAGGAAACACACAAATTGCATCGGGATTGAATACAACAGGCACCATGGCGACTTCTGTCCAGGTGATTAACACTTCAAACCGTCTGAAGTTCCGGTCTATCCTGGGAGTCCAGTAGCAGTTTCCGATGCACCACAGCAGGTTTACTGTAAACTTTGCAGCTTTACATTGACGGCAAAACATAGGAACTGCTTCGGGATTGAATACAACAGGCACCATGGCGACGTCTGTCCAGGGAAGTAACACTTCAAACCGTCTGAAGTCCGAGCTTATTCTAGGAGCCCAGAAGCAGTTTCCATTGCACCACTGCTGGTTTACTGTAACCTTTGCAGCTTCACATTGACTAGAAATCACAGAAATTGCATCGGGATTGACTACAACAGTCCCCATGGAGACTTCTGTTCAGGGGATTAACGCTTCAAAACTTCCGAGGTAAGCGTCTATCCTAGGAGGCCAGTAGCATTTTCCGATGCACCCCTGCAGGTTTACTGTAAACCTTGCGGCTTCATATTGACCGCAAAAGTCCGCAACTGCATGCGGATTGAATACAACTGGCACCATGGCGACTTGTGTAAAGGGGAGTAACACTTGAAACCGTCTGAAGTTCGCGTCTATCCTGGGAGCTCTGTAGCAGTTTCGAATGCACCACTGCCGGTTTACTGTAACCTTTGCAGCTTCACATTGACCAGGGAACACACAAATTGCTTCGGGATTGAATACAACAGGCACCATGGGGATTTCTGTCCAGGGAAGTAACACTTCAAAGCGTCTGAAGTTCGCGTCTATCCTGCGAGTCTTGTAGCAGTTTCTAATGCACCACTGCCCGTTTACTGTAACCCTTGCAGATTCACATTAACCTGGAACCACAGACATTGCATGGGCATTGAATACAACAGGCACCATGCAGGCTTCTGTCCAGGGCAGTATTACTTAAAACCATCGGATGTTCGCGTCTATCCTGGAAATCCAGTAGCAGTTTCCAATGCACCACTGCCAGTTTACTGTAACCTTTGCACCTTGACCAGGACATAGAGAAATTGTATCGGGATTGAATACAACAGGCATCATGGCGACTTCTGTCCTGGGGAGTAACACTTCAAACCGTCTGAAGTTCGCGTGTGTCCTGGGTGTCAAGTAGCAATTTCCGATGCACCACTGCAGGTTTACTGTAATCCTTGCAGCTTCATATTGACTAGGAAACACAGAAATTGCTTTTGGATTGAATACAAAAGGCGCCATGGCGTCTTCTGTTCAGGGAGTAACACTTCAAACCGGTTGAGGTTCACATCTATCCTGAGAGTCCAGTAAGTGTTTCCGATGCACCACTGCAGGTTTACTCCAACTTTTGCATCTTCACATTGACCAGGAAACACAGAAATTGCATCGGTATTGAATACAACAGGCACCATCGTTACCTCTGTCCAGGAAAGGAACCCTTAAAAACAGTCTGAATTTCGCGTCTATCCTGGGAGTCCAGTAGCACTTTCCAATGCACCACTGCAGGTTTATTCTAACCTTTGCAGCTTCACATGGACTAGGAAACAAGGTAATTGCATCCGCATTGAATTCAACACCACCATAGCGACTTCTGTCCAGGGGAGTAACATTTCAAACCATCGGAGGTTCGCGTCTATTCTGGGAGTCCAGTAACAGTTTCCGATGAACCACTGCAGGTTTACTGTAAGGTTTGAAGCTTCACATTGACCGGAAAACACAGAAATTGCAGAAGGATAAATTACAACAAGCACCATACCGACGTCTGTTTTGCGAATTAACACATCAAACCGTCTGAGGTTAGCGTGTATCATTGGAGCCAGAAGCAATTTCCAATGCACCACTGCAGGTTTGCTGTAACCTTTGCAGGTTCACATTGACCAGGAAACACACAAATTGTATCGGGATTGAATACAACAGGCATAATGGCGAATTCTGTCCAGGAGATCAACACTTCGAACCGTCTGAGGTTTGTGTCAAACCTGGGCGTCCAGTATCAGTTTCCAATGCACCCCTGCAGGTTTACTGAAACCTTTGCAGCATCACATTGACAGCGAAACACAAAAACTGCTTCGGGATTGATTACAACACGCACCATAGCAATTTCTTTCCAGGAAAGTAACACTTCAAACCATCGGAGGATCGCATCTATCCTGGGAGTCCAGTAGCAGTATCCGATGCACCAATGCAATTTTACTCTAACTTTTGCAGCTTCACATTGACCAGGAAACACACAAATTGCATCGGGATTGAATACAACAAGCAAGATGGCGACGTCTGTAAAGGGAATTAGCACTTCAAACCGTCTGTAGGTAAGCGTCTATTCTAGGAGTAAGGTAGCAGTTTCGAAGCACCACTGCAGGTTTACTGAAACCTTTGCAGCATCACATTGACAGCAAAACACAGAAACTGCATCGGGATTGATTACAACAGGCACCATGGCGATTTCTTTCCAGGGAAGTAACACTTCAAACCGTCTGAAGTTCGCGTCTATCCTGGGAGTCCAGTAATAATTTCCAATGCACCACTGCCTGTTTACTGTAACCATCGCAGATTCACATTGACTAGGAAACACAGAAATTGCATCGGCTTGAATACAACAGGCACTATGGCGAGTTCTGTCCAGGGCATTAACACTTCAAGCCATCGGAGGTTCGCGTCTATCCTGGGAGTGCAGTAGCACTTTCCAATGCACCACTGCAGGTTTACTGCAACCTTTGCAGCTTCACATTGACTAGGAAACACAAAAATTGCATCGGCATTGAATTCAACACCACCATGGCGACTTCTGTTCGGGGGAGTAACACTTCAAACCATCGAAGGTTCGCGTGTATCCTGGGAGTCCAGTAACAGTTTCCGATGAACCACTGCAGGTTTACTGTAACCATTGTAGATTCACATTGACCAGGAAACTCAGAAATTGCATTGGGATTGAATACAACGGGCACCATGGCGAATTCTGTCCAGGGGAGTAACACTTCACACCGTCTGAGGTTCTCATCTATACAGGGAGTCCAGTAGCAAAATCTGATGCACCAGCGAAGGTTTACTGTAGCTTTTGCAGCTTCACATTGACCAAGAAACACACAGGTTGCATCGGGATTGAATACAACATGCAGCATGGCGACTTCTGTCCTGGAGATTAACACTTCAAACCGTCTGAGGTTTGTGTCTATCCTGGCCATCCGGTATCAGTTTCCGATGCACCACTGCACGTTTACTGCAAACTATGCAACTTCAGATTCACCGCAAAACACAGAAACTGCATCGGGTTTGAATACGACAGGCACCATGGCGACTTCGGTCCAGGTGATTAACACTTCAAACCGTCTGAGGTTCATGTCTATCCTGGGAGTCCAGTAACAGTTTCAGAAGCACCACTGTAGGTTTACTGTAACCTTTGCTGCTTCACTTGGTCCAGGAAACACAGAAATTGCATTGGTAGTGAATACAACAGGCACCATGGCGACTTATGTCCAGGGAAGTAACACTTGAAACTGTCTGAAGTTCGCGTTTATCCTGAGAGTCCAATAGCGGTATCCGATGCACCACTGCAATTTTACTCTAACTTTTGCAGCTTCACATTGACCAGGAAACACACAAATTGCATCGGAATTGAATACAACAAGCAAGATGGCGACGTCTGTAAAGGGGATTAGCACTTCAAACCGTCTTTAGGTAAGCGTCTATTCCAGGAGTAAGGTAGCAGTTTCTATGCACCACTGCAGGTTTACTGAAACCTCTGCAGCATCACATTTACAGCAAAACAAACACAGAAACTGCATCGGGATTGATTACAACAGGCACCATGGCGATTTCTTTCCAGGGAAGTAACACTTCAAACCGTCTGAAGTTCGCGTCTATCCTGGGAGTCCAGTAATAGTTTCCAATGCACCACTGCCTGTTTAATGTAACCATTGCAGATTCACATTGACTAGGAAACACAGAAATTGCATCGGCTTGAATACAAGAAGCATCCTGTCGACTTCTGTCCAGGGGATTAACACTTCAAACCATCGGAGGTTCGCGTCTATCCTGGGAGTCCAGTAGCAGGTTCCAATGCACCAATGCAGGTTAAATGTAACCTTTGCAAATTTATGTTGACCAGAAAACACAGAAATTGCAACGGGATTGACTACAACAGGCTCCATGGTAACTTCTGTCCAGGGGATTAACTCTTCAAACCGTCTGAGGTCAGCATCTGTCCTAAAAATCCAGTAACAGTTTCCAATGCACCACTGCAGGTTTACTGTAACGTTTGCAGCTTCACATTGACCAGGAAACACACAAATTGCATCGGGATTGAATACAACAGGCTCGATGGCAACTTCTGACCAGGGGAGTAACACTTCAAACCATCTGAGGTTCGCATCTGTCCTGGGAGTCCAGTAGCAGTATCCGATGCACCAATGCAGTTTTACTGTAGGCTTTGAAGCTTCATATTGACCACAAAACACAGAAATTGCATCGGGATTGAATACAACAGTCACAGTACCGACTTATGTCCCGGGAATTAACACTTCAAACCGTCTGAGGTTCACGTCTATCATAGGAGCCAGTAGCAATAAGCTTATAGGTATTTAAATTTAATTAAATGTAATATATTAATATAAATATATATATATATATATATATATATATATATATATATATATATATATATATATATATATAAATTAAAAGAAACAGGATAAATTAATCCGCAATAAACAAAAGAATATATAAAAGAATTTTTAAAAAAATTTATATATTAAATAAATGAAGTGCCTGTTTAAAGGGTTACCTTGATAGGGTAAATAAAGTAAATAAAATTACCTTCATTAAAATTACATAAGATAGAATTAAACTACCTCCTTTAGTATCAAAAACTAACGTGCATCATACACTTTAATGTAAAAGGGTAAGCTAATCAAGCTAATGGGTTCATACCCCATTTATAGATGTATCAATCCTCTCCTTTTTAGTGACCAACAACTCTACAAAACTTCTCTTCCTATCAACATTAATGATAGGAACGATCCTGTCCATTTCATCAAATTCCTGATTTGGGGTTTGAATAGGACTTGAGATCAACTTACTTTCATTTATTCCGCTCCTAACAAGAAATAAAAATATAGTAATAAACGAATCATCAATTAAATATTTTATTGTCCAAGCAATAGCATCGACAATACTGTTATTTTCAATTTTGCTGATTCAAATAAAATATCCAATAGGATGGGAAACAGAATTTATCCAATCAATAATAATCAGATCTAGATTATTATTAAAGACTGGAGCTGCACCTTTTCATTTCTGATTTCCAGAAGTAATAGGAGCCTCAAGATGAAATAATTGTTTAACATTAATAACATGACAAAAAATTGCCCCAATAATGGCCTTATACTATTGTATTCAACTAAGAACTTTCATTTGAACAATTATCATCTTAAGAATTATTATTGGGGCAATAGGAGGTTTGAATCGAACATCTCTACGACAACTTCTAGCATATTCCTCAATTAGACATTTAGGGTGAATAATTAGATCATTGACAGTCAGAGAAAACATCTGAGAACTATGCTTTATTATTTATTCACTAGTAAGACTAATTATAGTTCTATTATTTAAGCAAATAAATTTATTTTTCATATACCAAATTTATTCAGCCAGAAATATAAAAACCGAAATTACATTCATAATATTTTTATCTTTATTATCTTTAGGTGGCCTACCACCATTCCTTGGATTTCTACCAAAATGAATTGTAATACAATCATTAATAGAAAACAATATAACAATTATTATAACCATTATAGTTGTATTAACTACAATTACACTCTATTATTACATACGTATTAGTTTCTCAGCCCTAATTATATCATACACAGAAAATTAATGATCTATAAAGACAAACTCTCAAAAATCAAGAGTCATTCTTCCTATAACAGTAATAATTTCAACAATAGTATTGATTTTAACATCAACCTTAATTACATTATACTAAGGACTTAAGTTAATCAAACTAATAACCTTCAAAGTTATAATTAAAAGAATGATCTTTTAGGCCTTAGTAAAATTTTACACCTCTAGAATTGCAGTCTAGAATCATAATTGAATATAAGACCTAAATATGGTAAGAGAGAAAACATCTCATAAGTAGATTTACATTCTACCACCTAAAATTCAGCCATCTTACTGCAAAAATGATTATTCTCAACAAACCATAAGGACATTGGTACTTTATACTTTCTATTTGGAGCATGAGCAGGAATAGTAGGAACATCAATAAGAATACTTATTCATGTTGAACTTGGTCAGCCCAGATCTCTAATTGGAGATGACCAGATTTATAATGTTATTATTACAGCTCACGCATTCGTAATAATTTTCTTTATAGTAATACCTATTATAATTGGTGGATTTGGTAATTGGCTTGTTCCATTAATAATTGGTGCACCAGATATAGCATTTCCACGAATAAATAATATAAGTTTTTGATTACTACCACCTTCACTAACCCTTCTTCTTATATCTTATATAGTAGATAATGGTGCTGGTACAGGATGAACAGTTTACACTCCTCTAGCAGGAGCTATTTCACACGGTGGTGCATCTGTAGATCTAGCTATTTTTTCACTACACTTAGCAGGTGTATGATCTATTCTTGGTGCAGTAAATTTCATTACAACAGCAATTAATGTACGATCAGAAAGTATAACTTTAGATCAAACACCTTTATTTGTTTGATCTGTAGCTATTACAGCCCTACTTCTCCTTCTTTCACTTCCAGTTTTAGCAGTAGCTATTACTATATTATTAACAGACCGAAATTTAAATACGATACTCAGACTACCCAGATGCATATACATCATGAAATGTAGTATCAAGTAGTGGATCTACAATTTCTATTGTAGGAATTATTATGTTCATTGTAATTATATGAGAAAGAATGGTTACAAACCGAGCAATTATATTTAGAGGTAATATAAGAAGATCAACAGAATGACTACAAAATAACACTCCTGCAGAACACAGTTACTCAGGATTACCATTAATCTCTAGATTCTAATATGGCAGATTAGTGCAGTAGATTTAAGCTCTACAAATAAAGGTTTGACCTTTTATTAGAAAATATTCAAATGGCTACATGATCAAATTTATTCCTTCAAGATGGAGCTTCACCATTAATGGAGCAACTATCATTCTTTCATGATAATACTATGGTCGTATTATTATTAATTACAGTAATTGTAGGTTATGCCTTAAGTTATATATTATTTATTGCCTATACTAACCGAAATATACTTCATGGACATTTAATTGGAACAATCTGAACAGCTTTACCAGCAATTACACTAATTTTATTGCCCTTCCATCATTATGACTATTATATTTACTAGATGATTCTGTAGATGCAATCATTACAATTGGACGACAATGATATTGAAGATATGAATATTCAGACTTTATAGATGTAGAATTTGACACTTACATAACACCAGAACTAGACTTAGAAAATGATGGATTTCGACTTCTATCAATAAATACAGAAGTACGAGTATTAACAAGAGCATCAGATGTTCTGCACTCATGAGCAGTTCCTGCATTAGGAGTTAAAATTGATGCAACGCCAGGTCGGTTAAATCAAGGAACATTTACAATAAATCGACCTAGATTATTCTTTGAAATCTGTGGAGCAAACCACAGATTTATACCAATTGTAATTGAAAGAACTTCAGTAAATTTATTTATTAAGTGATTATCTAAGATAATTTAAGGAGTTAGTTAAAATAAATAACATTAGAGTGTCAATCTAAAATAACTAAACAAATTAGTACACCTTGAACTTCATCAGATGACTGAAGGTAAGTAATGGTCTCTTAAACCAAATAATAGTAAATTAACGACTACTTCTGATGGGGAAATTATGTCCAAATCCCTCAAATATCCCCTCTTATATGATTCTCCCTATTCATTATATTTTCAGCTACATTAATCCTGTTTAATCAAATAAACTTCTTCTCATTTAAGCCTAATCTTATTAAAAGAGCAGAAAAAGGAACAATTGAAATAAAAAAACATAAATTGAAAATGATAACAAATTTATTCTCAACATTTTACCCATAACTAACATCTTTTATTTATCGTTAAATTGAACTGTAACATTTCTAGGACTATTATTAATCCGATCAATATTTTGACTTACACCATCACGAATTAATATTATCTGAAATAAACTAAACTTAAACCTACATAATGAATTTAAAACACTACTAGGACCAAAATCATTTAATGGGACAACATTCATTTTTATCTCAATTTTTATTATAATACTATTTAATAATTTTATAGGATTATTCCCTTATATTTTTACTAGAACAAGACATTTAGCATTAACATTTGCAATTGCTCTACCTATATGATTAAGATTTATATTATTTGGATGAATTAACCATACTATTCATATATTTACACACCTTGTACCGCAAGGAACACCACCTGCAATAATATCTTTTATAGTATTAATTGAAACAATTAGTAATGTCATTCGACCAGGTACATTAGCAGTACAATTAGCAGCAAATATAATTGCAGGACACTTATTATTAACCTTATTAGGAAACACAGGACCATCTATAGCAATAAACTTAATTTCATTACTAATTATTGGACAAATACTTCTATTAATTCTAGAATCAGCAGTAGGAATAATTCAGGCTTATGTTTTCTCAATTTTAAGAACTCTATATTCTAGAGAAGTATATTAAACCTATGTTAACAACTCACTCAAACCACCTATTCCACTTAGTAGACTATAGACCTTGATCATTAACAGGAGCAATTGGAGCAATAGTCCTAGTATCAGGACTAGCAAAATGATTCCACCTATTTAACATTAACTTATTCATAATTGGATTTGGAATTACCTTACTAACCATAATTCAATGAGGATGAGACGTAGTACGAAAAGGGACATATCAAGGACTACATACAGGATTTGTATCAATTAGATTACGATGAGGAATAATTTTATTTATTGCATCAGAAGTATTATTCTTCGTTTCATTTTTTTGAGCATTCTTTAGAAGAAGATTAGCACCAACAATTGAACTAGGAATACTATGACCTCCAATAGGAATTCAACGTTTTAATCCTATACAAATGCCATTACTTAATACAGCTATTCTTTTAGCATCAGGAGTAACAGTAACATGAGCACATCATAGTTTAATAGAATCTAATCAGACCCAAGCATTACAAGGATTATTCTTCACAGTATTATTAGGACTATACTTTACAATACTTCAAGCACATGAATATTGAGAAGCACCTTTTACCATTGCAGATGCAGTTTATGGATCAATATTCTTTGTTGCAACAGGATTCCATGGTTTACACGTAATTATTGGGACAATCTTTTTATCAACATGTCTACTTTGACACTCAATAAATCAATTCTCACCAAGACACCACTCTGGATTTGAAGCAGCAGCATGATACTGACACTTTGTAGACGTAGTATGATTATTCTTATACATTTCTATTTATTGATGAGGTAGATAATTGTTTTTCTAGTATAAATAGTACATTTGACTTCCAATCAGAAAGCTTGATATAAATCAAGAAAAACAATCCTAATTCTATCTACAAGAATTTTCATTAGATTTATTATTCCAATAATCGTTATAATCCTTGCAACAACACTATCAAAAAAATTAATTAATGATCGAGAAAAAAGATCATCATTTTAATGTAGGTATGATCCAAAAAGATCAGCACGAATACCATTCTCACTACAATTCTTCCTAATCGCAGTAATCTTTTTAATTTTTGATATAGAAATTGCACTAATTCTACCAATTGTAATTTTCTTTAAACATCAGACATTATAATCTGAACAGTATCAACAATATTTTTTATTCTAGTCCTGCTAGGTGGACTATATCATGAATGAAATCAAGGAGCCTTACAATGAGCAGAATAAAGGGTTGTACTTAAACGTAACATTTGGGTAGCATTCAAAAAGTATTGATATAATCAATCAACCTTAAATAGAATAAGAAGCGAAATACTGCAGTCAGTTTCGACCTGGAAGATTGGTATATACTACCCTTATTCTTATTAATTGAAGCCAAAAAGAGGCGTATTACTGTTAATAATATAATTGAACTATAAAGTTCCAATTAAGGAAATGTAAAGCCAATATGAAAGCTGCAAACTTTTTATATTAGCGGTTAAACTCCGTTAACATTTCTAAAATTTATATAGTTTGAATAAAACATTACATTTTCACTGTAAAAATAATATATTTATATTTATAAATACCTAAAAGTAAAAATACTTCCTTAACATCTTCATTGTCATGCTCTAATTATAAGCTATTTAAGTAAACGAAAAATAATATTACTAAAATAAATATTCAAAAAATAAAAGTTAAAAGATAAATCTTGAAATTAGAATCATATCAACCCTGAATATAACTAATTAAATAAATAAATAATCTATATAAACCTTGACCAACAAGTAATTCACCTCAACCATAATCAAATGGCTTAGATGAATAATAACCTATTTTTAAAGGAATATATCTAATAAACTTAGTTGAAAGAAAGGTATAAATCATATAGAACCAGCAAATCTGACAAAAGAAAGTACACTTAAAGAAAATAAATAATGAGAAAAATCAAAATTAGAAATAAGATAACCTAAATAAGCACCTAAAACAACAACTGTAATAGTTAAAAACTTTAAATAATAAGGCAAAGCAATCATATGAGGAACAGGAAAAATTAATCAAGATAAAAGACTACCACCAAAAACAGCAACAAACAATAAACCAATTATTCCAAACGAAATATAATAACCCTTATCATCAAAAGAAAGTCTAGAATAAAAATTATTATCACCAGATGTTGAATAATAAAACAAACGAAAAGAGTAAGAAAAAATTCATCTTAAACAAACCATCTCAAGAATTAAATCCTTTGAATAAAATCCTGCTAAAAAAGGTATACCACACAAAGACAAACTAGAAACATTGAAACAAACTGAAGTTAAAGGTATAAAATTAACAATTGAGACTATAAAACGAATATCCTGAGAATCCTTTAAATTATGAATTATTGAACCTACACATATAAATAATAATGCCTTAAATAAAGCATGAGCCAATAAATGAAAAAATGCAAGCTTTGGGTAACCGTTAGCTAAAATTCTTATTATTCAACCAAGTTGTCTTAAAGTAGAAAGAGCAATAATCTTCTTCAAATCAAATTCAAAATTAGCACCCAATCCAGCCATAAATATAGTTATACAACCAATTAAAAGTAAAAATCAACCGCAATTATAAGTATCTAATATCGGTGTGAAACGAATTAATAAATAAACACCAGCAGTAACAAGAGTAGAATAATGAACTAAAGCAGAATCAGGGGTAGGGGCAGCTATAGCAGCAGGAAGTCAAGAAGAAAAAGGAATCTGAGCTCTTTTAGTTATAGCTGCCAAAACAATTAATATAGTAATAACCTTTATTTCAAAAGAATTAGAAATAAAATCATAATAATAAATATAATTTCAGCCACCGAAATTCAATATTCAAGCAATAGAAATCAAAATAGGAACATCACCATACGATTAGAAAGTGCAGTTAATATACCTGCACTATAGGATTTTGCATTTTGATAGTAAATAACTCAACAATAAGAAACTAAACCTAAACCATCTCAACCCAATAAAATTCTAATTAAATTAGGGCTAATAATTAAAAAACCTATAGAAAGAATAAATATTAAGACAATAATGATAAAACGATTTATATTCTTTTCGTCAGACATATAATCCTCTCTATAATAAATAACCAAAGAAGAAATATATATAACAAAAGACATAAAAATAAGAGATATTCAATCCAAAATTAAAGTTATAACAACTATAAAACCATTTAAATTAAAAAGCTCTCACTCAACAAAAACTCTATAATCAATTATTAAATAATAAATACCTAAAATAAAAATTATAGTTCTTGAAAAAATAAAGAAAAAAAACCTAAAGAACAAATAGAAAATAAATTCACGGCCTAAGATGAAAAACTTCATTGATTCCACAAAACAATATTTTTAATTAAAATACTTAAGCAAACTAAACTAAGAAATATTTACCCTTTAAACAAAGAATATATAAAGGCAATCAATGTAAAAGTAAAAGATGATATTGACGAAAATAACCAAGAGAACAAGTATAAACACCAGAATAATAGTTACCATGCTGAGAATAAGAATATATATATATAGTATAAACAGCTCTAAAAGAAGATAAAAAAATTAAAGCAAACAATCTAAAAGAAGATCAAGATATAATTCTATTTAATAATCTAATTTCACCTACCAAATTTAAAGGAGGAGCAGCCATATTTGATGATCTTAAAAGAAATCATCATAAAGCCATTCTTGGAATTAAATTAATTATAACCTTGTCAATTAATAATCTTCATCTACCTAAACGTTCATAAATAATATTAGACAAACAAAATAAACCAGAAGAACATAAACCATGGCCAACCATTAAAGAAAGAGAACCTACACAACCTCATCAATTCATAGTCATCAATCCACAAATAACCATTCTTATATGAGCAGCAGAAGAATATGCAATTAAAGACATCAAATCAACCTGACGAAAACAAATAAATCTTACAATAACATCTCCAGACAAGCCTAAAGATAATCAAAAATAATTAAACTTTAAACCCAAATAAGAAATAACCTTTATAACACGAAAAATACCATAACCACCTAACTTCAATAAAACACCAGCAAGAATCATTCTACCTGAAATAGGGGCCTCTACATGAGCCTTAGGAAGCCATAAATGAACTAAAAATATTGGTATCTTAACTAAAAAAGCCAAAATTATAAATACTTAAAACATAAAATAATAAGAACGAAAATCAACCAATAAAGGAATATACAAAGTATTAGAAAAATCTTAAACCTTAAATAAAGGCCTCTCTGTCAGTCTCAAAACACTCCAACAATTCAGATGAAATGACCTTTCTTTCAATCTTGAGGTCCGGTTGGAGTATCCGTGGCACTTATCGTGAGCATCTCTCTGAATATATGATAGTCTCTGTGGTGTGCTTATTGTAGGACCTTCGCTACACACACCATCAGATTATTTGACTTGTCGCTCTAGTGAAGTAAGCGAGTGCCAGCAGTATGTGGCGTGTTTACCTTGTGTCGTTAGGTAAGACGATAGAAATGACACTTGCACGCTTAGAGTAGCAGATTGACAGTGACCAACTTTAAACAGAACTTGATTAATTTTCACACACATTTGTTAAAATAAAAACAATCATAAAACTTAACTTGATTCTGGATACTATTCACAATTCATAACCTGAAGTTCCTTTGGTCGTGGTACATTAATCTTATTCTCACATATCTCTGATCCTTGACAAAGTGTCTATACATTTATCTTCATGGATATGTACAGGAATATGATAATCTTATTAGCAGTTTCCGATGAACCACTGCAGATTACTGTAACCTTTGGAGCCTCACATTGACCATGAAACAAAGAAATTGCATCGGTATTGAATACAACAGGCACCATGGCGACTTCTGTCCAGGGCAGTAACACTTCACACCGTCTGAGGTTCGCGTCTAGTCTGGGGGTCCAGTAGATGTCTCCGATGCACCACTGCAGGTTTACTGTAACCTTTGCAGCTTCACATTGACCAGGAAACACAGAAACTGCATCGGGATTGAATATAACAGGCACCATGCCGACTTCTGCCCACGGAATTAACCCTTCAAACCGTCTGAGGTAAGCATCTGTCCTAGGAGTCCAGTAGCAGTTTCCAATGCACCACTGTAGGTTTACTGTAACCTTTGCAGCTTCACATTGACAAGGAAAAACTGAAATTGCATCGGGATTGAATACAACAGGCACCATGGCGACTTCTGCCCAGGGGATTAACACTTCAAACCGTCTGAGGTTTGTGTCTATCCTGGGCGTCCAGTAGCAGTTTCCGAGGCACCACTGCAGGTTTACTGTAACCTTTGCAGCTTCACATTGACCGAAAACACAGAAACTTGCATCGGGATTGACTACAACACTATGACGTCTTCAGTCCAGGGGAGTAACACTTCAAACCGTCTGAGGTAAGCGTCTATGCTAGGAGTCCAGTAGCAGATTCCGATACATTACTGCAGGTTTACTGTAACCTTTGCAGCATCACATTGACCACAAAACACAGAAACTGCATCGGGATTGAATAGAACAGGCACCATGGCGACTTCTGTCCAGGGAAGTAACACTTCAAACCGTCTGATGTTCGCGTCTTACCTGGGAGTCCAGTAACAGTTTCAGATGCACCATTGCAGGTTTACTGTAACTTCGCAGCTTCACATTAACCGGAAAATACAGAATGTGCATCGGGATTGAATACAACAGCACAATGGCGATTTCTGATCAGGGGAGTAACACTTGAAACCGTCTGAAGTTAGCGTCTTTCGTGGGAGTCCAGTAGCAGTTTCCGATGCACCACTGAAAGTTTACTGTAACCTTTTCAGCTTCACATTGATCACGAAACACACAAATTGCATCGGGGTTGAATACAACAGACACCATGGCGACTTCAGTCCAGGGAAGTAACATTTCAAACCGTCCTAAGTTCGCGTCCATCATGGGAGTCCAGTAGCAGTATCCAATGGACCACTGCAGGTTTACTGTAACTTTTGCAGCGTCACTTTAACCAGGAAACACACAAATTGCATCGGGATTTAATACAACAGGTACAATACCGACTTCTGTCCGAGGAATTAACACTTCTAAACGTCCTATTTTCGCCTCTATTATAGGAGCCAGTAGCAATTTCCGATGCACCACTGCAGGTTTACTACAACCTTTGCAGCTTCACATTGACCATGAAACACAGAAATCGCATCGGGATTGACTACAACAGGCCCCATGCCGACTTCTGTCCAGGGCGGAAATCTTTGAACCGTCCTAAATTCGCGTCTATCCTGGGAGTCCAGTAGTAGTTTTCCAATGAACCACTGCAGGTTTACTGTAAGCTTGCAGCTTCACGTTGACCAGGAAACACACAAATTGCATACGGATTTAATACAACAAGCACCATGGCTACGTATGTCCGTGGGATTAACACTTCAAACCATCTGAGCTTCGCGAGTATCCTGGGAGTCCAGTAATAGTTTCAGATGCACCATTGCAGGTTTACTGTAGCCTTTACAGCTTCACATTGACCAGGAAACACAGAAATTGCATTGGAATGGAATACAACTGGCACCATGGCGACTTTTGTCTGGGGAAGTAACTCTTCAAACCGTCTGGAGTTGGCTTGTATCGTGGGAGTCCAGTAGCAGTTTCCGATGCACCACTGAAGGTTTACTGTAACCTTTGGAGCTTCACATTGACCAGGAAACACACAAATTGCATCGGGATTTAATACAACAAGCACCATGGATACGTATGTCCGTGGGAATAACACTTCAAACCGTCTGAGGTTCACTTCTATCCTAGGTGACCAGTAACAGTTTCCGATGCACCACTGGAGGTTTACTGTAAACGTATCGGGATTGAATACAACAGGCACCATGGCGACTTCTGTTCAGGGGAGTAACACTTCAAAGCGTCTGAGGTTCGCGTTTAGCCTGGGAGTGCAGTAGCAGAATCCGATGCACCACTGGAGGTTTACTGTAACCTTTGCAGCTTCACATTGCCCAGGAAACACACAAATTCCATCTTGATTGAATACAACTGGCACCACTGCGACGTATGTAGAGGGGATTAACACTTCAAACCGTCTGAGGTTCGCGTCTATCCTGGGAGTCGAGTAACAGTATCAGATGCACCACTGAAGGTTTACTGTAAGTTTTGTAGCTTCTCTTTGACTAGGAAACACAGAAATTGCATTGGGATTGAATACAACAGCCACAATACCGACTTCTGTCCGGGGAATAACCACTTCTAACCGTCCTAGGTTCGCGGCTATCATAGGAGCCAGTAGCACAATCCATTACAACACAGCAGGTTTACTGTAACCTTTGCAGCTTCACATTTACAAGGAAACACACAAATTGCATCATGATTGAATACAACAGGCACCATGGTGACTTCTATCCAGGGGATTAACACTTCAAACCGTCTGAGTTTCTCGTCTATCCTGGGAGTCGAGTAACAGTTTCAGATGCACCACTGCAGGTTACTGTAACTTTTGCAGCCTCACATTGGCCAGGAAACACAGAAATTGCATTGGGATTGAATGCAACAGTCACCATGGCTACTTCTGTCCAGGGGAGTAACACTTCAAACCATGGGAGGTTTGCGTCTATCCTGGGAGTCCAGTAGCAGTTTCCAATGCACCACTGCAGGTTTACTGTAACCTTTGCAGCTTCACATTGACCAGGAAACACAGAAATTGCATTGGGATTGAATACAACAGGCACCATGGCGTCTTCGGTGCAGGGGAGTAACACTTCAAACCGTCTGAGACTCGCGTCTATCCTGGGAGTCCAGTAGCAGTTTCCGATGCACCACTGCAGGTTTACTGTAACCTTTGCAGCTTCACATTGACAAGGGAAAACGGAAATTGCATTGGCATTCAATACAACAGGCACCATCTCGACTTCTGTCTAGGGGAGTAACACTTCAAATCGTCTGATGTTCGCGTCTATCGTGGTGTAAGTAGGCTGTTAAGTTTTTTTATTGGTAACGCCGCCGCCACGTAGCGTTGTGCATGAAAATCACTGGCTGTGCCGTGTGCAGTCTGTGGCTGGTTATCATTGTTGTAATACTCGCCATTGTAGTGTTGGGCAGTGGCAGCTGGATGCTAACAGCGCGTAGCGTTGTGCAGTTGGAGGTGAGCCGGCAGCAGTGGTGTGCGTGGGGAGAGAGATGGCGGAATTTTTGAAATCTGTAAGAGTTGGTGTCACGAACTGATATATATATATTATGACTATTAAGGTAAATACATTGTTTGTTCTGTATTAAAATCTTTCATTTGCTAACTATGCCAATCAGTAGTTAGTGCCTTCAGTAGTTTGAATCTTTTATTTAGCTGGCAGTAGTGGCGCTCGCTGTAATGCAGTAGCTTGAGTAACCAAGATTTTTGTGAGGTAAGTGATTTGTGAAACGTATAGGTTAATGTTAGTCAGGGCCATTCTTTCGTAGGGATTTTCGGAAGTCAGATTGCGTTGCGCTAAAAATATTATGTGTCATCTTAAGCACAGTCGTGTATAATTATTAAAGGGGACGTTTCAGTTTGAGTCCAGTAGCAGTTTCCGATGCACCACTGCAGGTTTACTGTAACCTTTGTAGCTTCACTTTGACCAGGAAACACAGAAATTGCATTGGGATTGAATACAACAGGCACTATGGCGACTTCAGTCCAGGTAAATAACACCTCAAACCGTCTGATGTTCGCGTCTATCCTTGGAGTCCAGTAGCAGTATCCGATGCACCACTGAAGGTTTACTGTAACTTTTGCAGCTTCACATTGCCCAGGAAACACACAAATTGCATCGGGATTGAAAACAAAAGGCACCGTCGCGACTTCTGTCCAGGGGAGTAACCCTTCAAACCGTCTGAGGTTTGCGTCTATCCTGGTTGTCCAGTAGCAGTATACGATGCACCACTTCCATTTTACTGTAACCTTTGCAGCTTCACATTGACCAGAAAGCACACAAATTGCATCGGAATTGAATACAACAATCACCATGGCGATGTTTGTCCAGGGGATTAACACTTCCAACCGTCTGAGATTCGCGTCTATCCTGGGAGTACAGTAACAGATTCAGATGCACCACAGCCGGTTTAATGGAACCTTTGCAGCTTCACATTGACGAGGAAACACAGAAATGTCATTGGGATTGAATACAATAGCACCATGGCGATTTCTGTCCAGGGGAGTAACACTTCAGACCGTCTGAGGTTTGCTTCTATCCTTGGAGTCCAGTAGCAGTATCCGATGCACCACTGCAGGTATACTGTAACTTTTGCAGGTTGACATTGACCAGAAAGCACACAAATTGCATCGGAATTGAATACAACAATCACCATGGCGACGTCTTTCCAGGGGATTAACACTTCAAACCGTCTGAAGATTGCATCTATCCTGGGAGTCCAGTAGCTGTTTCCGATGCACCACTGCAGGTTAACGGTAACCTTTGCAGCTTCACATTGACCAGGAAACAGAGAAATTGCATCGGGATTGACGACAACAGGCCCCATTCCGACTTCTGTTCAGGGGAGTAACACTTTTAACCATCGAAGATTCGCGTCTATCCAGGGAGTCCAGGAGCAGTTTCCGATGCACCACTGAGGGTTTACTGCTACCTTTGTAGCTACACCTTGACCATAAAACACAGGAATTGCATTGTGATTGAATACAAAGGGCACCATGGCGAATTCTATCCACAGGAGTAACACTACAAACCGTCTGAGGTTTGTGTCTATCCTGGGTGTCCAGTAGCAATTTCCTATGCACCACTGTAAGTTAACTGTATTCTTTGCAGCTTCACATAGTCCATTAAACACAGAAACTGCATCGGGATTCAATCCAACACTCACCATGGCGACTTCAGTCCAGAGCAATAACACTTCAAACCGACTGAGGTTTGTGTGTATCCTGGGAGTCCAGTAACAGTTTCTGATGCACCACTGCAGGTTTACTGTAAACTTTGCACCTTCAAATTGACAAGGACAAACGGAAATTGCATCAGGATCGAATACAACTGGCACCATGGCGACCTCTGTCCAGGGGATTAATATTTCAAACCGTTTGAGTTTCGCGTCTATCCTGGGAGTCCAGTAGCAGTTCCCAATGCACCACTGCAGGTTTAATGTAACCTTTTCTCTTTCACATTGACCAGGAAACACACAAATTTCATCGGGATTCACTACAAGATTCCCCATGGCGACTTCTGTTCAGGGTTTTAACACTTCCAACTGTCTGGGGTAAGCGTCTATCCTGGGAGTCCAGTAGCAGTTTCCGATGCACCACTGCAGGTTTACTGTAAACTTTGCAGCTTCACATTGACTGACAATCACGGAAACCTGCATCGGGATTGAATACAACAGGCACCATGGCGACTTCTGTCCAGGTGAGTAACACTTCAAACCGTCTGAGTTTCGCGTCTATCCTGGGAGACCAGTTGCAGATTCTGATGCACCACTGCAAGTTTACTATAAGTTTTGCAGCTTCTATTGACCAGGAAACACACAAATTCCATCGGGATTGAATACAACATGCACCAAGGCGACTTCTGTCCAGAGGATTAACACTTCAATCCGTCTGAGGTTCGCGTCTATACTGGGAGTCCAGTAGCATTTTGCAATGCACCACTTCAAGTTTACTGTAACATTTTCAGATACACATTGACCAGGAAATGCAGAAACTGTATCGGGATTGAATACACAGGCACCATGGCGACTTCTGTCCAGGGGATTAACACTTAAATTCAACTGAGGTTCGCTTCTATCCTGGGAGTCCAGTAGCAGTTTCCGATGTACCACAGAAGGTTTACTGTTACCTTTGCAGCTTCATATTGACCAGCAAACACAGAAATTTCATCGGGATTGGAGACATTAGGCACCATGGCGACTTCTGTCCAGGGGAGTAACACTTCAAAACATATAAGCTTCGCGTCTATCCTGGGAGTCAAATAACAGTTTCCGATGCACCACTGCATGTTAACTGTAAATTTTGCAGCTTCACATTGACCAAGAACACAGGAATTGCATCGGGATTGTATACAACAGACATCATGGCGACTTCTTTCCAGGGAGTAACACTTAAAACCGTCAGAGGTTCTCGTCTATCCTGGGAGTCCTGTACCAGTTTCCGATGCACCACTGATAGTTTAACTTTTGCAGCTTCATATTGACCAGGAACAAAGAAATCGGAACGGGGTTGAATACAACAAGCACCATGGCGACGTCTGTCCAGAGGTGTGACAGTTCAAATCGTCTGCGGTTCGCGTGTATCCTGGGAGTCCAGTAGCAGTTTCCGATGCACCTCTGCAGGTTTACTGTACCCTTTGCAGCTTCACATTGACCAGGAAACACAGGAATTGCATCAGGATTGAATACAACAGGCCCCATGGAGACTTCTGTTCAGGGGATTAACGCTTCAAATAGTCTGATGTGAGCGTCTATCCAAGGAGTCCAGTAGCAGTTTCTGATGCACCTCTGCAGGTTTACTGTAACCTTTGCAGCTTCACATTGACCTGGAAACACAGAAATTACATCGGCATTGAATACAACAGGCACCATGGCGAGTTCTGTCCAGGGCAGTAACACATCAAAACATTGGAGGTAAGCGTCTATCCTGGGAGTCAAATAGCAGTTTCCGATGCACCACTGCAGGTTTACTGTAACCTTTGCAGCTTCACATTGACAAGGAAAAACGGAAATTGTATTGAGATTGGATACAACAGGCACCATGGCAACCTCTGTCCTGGGGGATTAACACTTCAAACCATCGGAGGATCGCGTCTATCCTGGGAGTCAAGCAGCAGTTTCCGATGCACCACTGCAGGATTACTGTAACCCTTGCAGCTTCACATTGACCAGGAAACACACAAATTGCATCGGGATTGAATACAACAGGCACCATGGCGACTTCTGTCCAGGTGATTAACACTTCAAACCGTCTGAAGTTCCGGTCTATCCTGGGAGTCCAGTAGCAGTTTCCGATGCACCACAGCAGGTTTACTGTAAACTTTGCAGCTTTACATTGACGGCAAAACATAGGAACTGCTTCGGGATTGAATACAACAGGCACCATGGCGACGTCTGTCCAGGGAAGTAACACTTCAAACCGTCTGAAGTCCGAGCTTATTCTAGGAGCCCAGAAGCAGTTTCCATTGCACCACTGCTGGTTTACTGTAACCTTTGCAGCTTCACATTGACTAGAAATCACAGAAATTGCATCGGGATTGACTACAACAGTCCCCATGGAGACTTCTGTTCAGGGGATTAACGCTTCAAAACTTCCGAGGTAAGCGTCTATCCTAGGAGGCCAGTAGCATTTTCCGATGCACCCCTGCAGGTTTACTGTAAACCTTGCGGCTTCATATTGACCGCAAAAGTCCGCAACTGCATGCGGATTGAATACAACTGGCACCATGGCGACTTGTGTAAAGGGGAGTAACACTTGAAACCGTCTGAAGTTCGCGTCTATCCTGGGAGCTCTGTAGCAGTTTCGAATGCACCACTGCCGGTTTACTGTAACCTTTGCAGCTTCACATTGACCAGGGAACACACAAATTGCTTCGGGATTGAATACAACAGGCACCATGGGGATTTCTGTCCAGGGAAGTAACACTTCAAAGCGTCTGAAGTTCGCGTCTATCCTGCGAGTCTTGTAGCAGTTTCTAATGCACCACTGCCCGTTTACTGTAACCCTTGCAGATTCACATTAACCTGGAACCACAGACATTGCATGGGCATTGAATACAACAGGCACCATGCAGGCTTCTGTCCAGGGCAGTATTACTTAAAACCGTCGGATGTTCGCGTCTATCCTGGAAATCCAGTAGCAGTTTCCAATGCACCACTGCCAGTTTACTGTAACCTTTGCACCTTGACCAGGACATAGAGAAATTGTATCGGGATTGAATACAACAGGCATCATGGCGACTTCTGTCCTGGGGAGTAACACTTCAAACCGTCTGAAGTTCGCGTGTGTCCTGGGTGTCAAGTAGCAATTTCCGATGCACCACTGCAGGTTTACTGTAATCCTTGCAGCTTCATATTGACTAGGAAACACAGAAATTGCTTTTGGATTGAATACAAAAGGCGCCATGGCGTCTTCTGTTCAGGGAGTAACACTTCAAACCGGTTGAGGTTCACATCTATCCTGAGAGTCCAGTAAGTGTTTCCGATGCACCACTGCAGGTTTACTCCAACTTTTGCATCTTCACATTGACCAGGAAACACAGAAATTGCATCGGTATTGAATACAACAGGCACCATCGTTACCTCTGTCCAGGAAAGGAACCCTTAAAAACAGTCTGAATTTCGCGTCTATCCTGGGAGTCCAGTAGCACTTTCCAATGCACCACTGCAGGTTTATTCTAACCTTTGCAGCTTCACATGGACTAGGAAACAAGGTAATTGCATCCGCATTGAATTCAACACCACCATAGCGACTTCTGTCCAGGGGAGTAACATTTCAAACCATCGGAGGTTCGCGTCTATTCTGGGAGTCCAGTAACAGTTTCCGATGAACCACTGCAGGTTTACTGTAAGGTTTGAAGCTTCACATTGACCGGAAAACACAGAAATTGCAGAAGGATAAATTACAACAAGCACCATACCGACGTCTGTTTTGCGAATTAACACATCAAACCGTCTGAGGTTCGCGTGTATCATTGGAGCCAGAAGCAATTTCCAATGCACCACTGCAGGTTTGCTGTAACCTTTGCAGGTTCACATTGACCAGGAAACACACAAATTGTATCGGGATTGAATACAACAGGCATAATGGCGAATTCTGTCCAGGAGATCAACACTTCGAACCGTCTGAGGTTTGTGTCAAACCTGGGCGTCCAGTATCAGTTTCCAATGCACCCCTGCAGGTTTACTGAAACCTTTGCAGCATCACATTGACAGCGAAACACAAAAATTGCTTCGGGATTGATTACAACACGCACCATAGCAATTTCTTTCCAGGAAAGTAACACTTCAAACCATCGGAGGATCGCATCTATCCTGGGAGTCCAGTAGCAGTATCCGATGCACCAATGCAATTTTACTCTAACTTTTGCAGCTTCACATTGACCAGGAAACACACAAATTGCATCGGGATTGAATACAACAAGCAAGATGGCGACGTCTGTAAAGGGAATTAGCACTTCAAACCGTCTGTAGGTAAGCGTCTATTCTAGGAGTAAGGTAGCAGTTTCGAAGCACCACTGCAGGTTTACTGAAACCTTTGCAGCATCACATTGACAGCAAAACACAGAAACTGCATCGGGATTGATTACAACAGGCACCATGGCGATTTCTTTCCAGGGAAGTAACACTTCAAACCGTCTGAAGTTCGCGTCTATCCTGGGAGTCCAGTAATAATTTCCAATGCACCACTGCCTGTTTACTGTAACCATCGCAGATTCACATTGACTAGGAAACACAGAAATTGCATCGGCTTGAATACAACAGGCACTATGGCGAGTTCTGTCCAGGGCATTAACACTTCAAGCCATCGGAGGTTCGCGTCTATCCTGGGAGTGCAGTAGCACTTTCCAATGCACCACTGCAGGTTTACTGCAACCTTTGCAGCTTCACATTGACTAGGAAACACAAAAATTGCATCGGCATTGAATTCAACACCACCATGGCGACTTCTGTTCGGGGGAGTAACACTTCAAACCATCGAAGGTTCGCGTGTATCCTGGGAGTCCAGTAACAGTTTCCGATGAACCACTGCAGGTTTACTGTAACCATTGTAGATTCACATTGACCAGGAAACTCAGAAATTGCATTGGGATTGAATACAACGGGCACCATGGCGAATTCTGTCCAGGGGAGTAACACTTCACACCGTCTGAGGTTCTCATCTATACAGGGAGTCCAGTAGCAAAATCTGATGCACCAGCGAAGGTTTACTGTAGCTTTTGCAGCTTCACATTGACCAAGAAACACACAGGTTGCATCGGGATTGAATACAACATGCAGCATGGCGACTTCTGTCCTGGAGATTAACACTTCAAACCGTCTGAGGTTTGTGTCTATCCTGGCCATCCGGTATCAGTTTCCGATGCACCACTGCACGTTTACTGCAAACTATGCAACTTCAGATTCACCGCAAAACACAGAAACTGCATCGGGTTTGAATACGACAGGCACCATGGCGACTTCGGTCCAGGTGATTAACACTTCAAACCGTCTGAGGTTCATGTCTATCCTGGGAGTCCAGTAACAGTTTCAGAAGCACCACTGTAGGTTTACTGTAACCTTTGCTGCTTCACTTGGTCCAGGAAACACAGAAATTGCATTGGTAGTGAATACAACAGGCACCATGGCGACTTATGTCCAGGGAAGTAACACTTGAAACTGTCTGAAGTTCGCGTTTATCCTGAGAGTCCAATAGCGGTATCCGATGCACCACTGCAATTTTACTCTAACTTTTGCAGCTTCACATTGACCAGGAAACACACAAATTGCATCGGAATTGAATACAACAAGCAAGATGGCGACGTCTGTAAAGGGGATTAGCACTTCAAACCGTCTTTAGGTAAGCGTCTATTCCAGGAGTAAGGTAGCAGTTTCTATGCACCACTGCAGGTTTACTGAAACCTCTGCAGCATCACATTTACAGCAAAACAAACACAGAAACTGCATCGGGATTGATTACAACAGGCACCATGGCGATTTCTTTCCAGGGAAGTAACACTTCAAACCGTCTGAAGTTCGCGTCTATCCTGGGAGTCCAGTAATAGTTTCCAATGCACCACTGCCTGTTTAATGTAACCATTGCAGATTCACATTGACTAGGAAACACAGAAATTGCATCGGCTTGAATACAAGAAGCATCCTGTCGACTTCTGTCCAGGGGATTAACACTTCAAACCATCGGAGGTTCGCGTCTATCCTGGGAGTCCAGTAGCAGGTTCCAATGCACCAATGCAGGTTAAATGTAACCTTTGCAAATTTATGTTGACCAGAAAACACAGAAATTGCAACGGGATTGACTACAACAGGCTCCATGGTAACTTCTGTCCAGGGGATTAACTCTTCAAACCGTCTGAGGTCAGCATCTGTCCTAAAAATCCAGTAACAGTTTCCAATGCACCACTGCAGGTTTACTGTAACGTTTGCAGCTTCACATTGACCAGGAAACACACAAATTGCATCGGGATTGAATACAACAGGCTCGATGGCAACTTCTGACCAGGGGAGTAACACTTCAAACCATCTGAGGTTCGCATCTGTCCTGGGAGTCCAGTAGCAGTATCCGATGCACCAATGCAGTTTTACTGTAGGCTTTGAAGCTTCATATTGACCACAAAACACAGAAATTGCATCGGGATTGAATACAACAGTCACAGTACCGACTTATGTCCCGGGAATTAACACTTCAAACCGTCTGAGGTTCACGTCTATCATAGGAGCCAGTAGCAATAAGCTTATAGGTATTTAAATTTAATTAAATGTAATATATTAATATAAATTATATATATATATATATATATATATATATATATATATATAAATTAAAAGAAACAGGATAAATTAATCCGCAATAAACAAAAGAATATATAAAAGAATTTTTAAAAAAATTTATATATTAAATAAATGAAGTGCCTGTTTAAAGGGTTACCTTGATAGGGTAAATAAAGTAAATAAAATTACCTTCATTAAAATTACATAAGATAGAATTAAACTACCTCCTTTAGTATCAAAAACTAACGTGCATCATACACTTTAATGTAAAAGGGTAAGCTAATCAAGCTAATGGGTTCATACCCCATTTATAGATGTATCAATCCTCTCCTTTTTAGTGACCAACAACTCTACAAAACTTCTCTTCCTATCAACATTAATGATAGGAACGATCCTGTCCATTTCATCAAATTCCTGGTTTGGGGTTTGAATAGGACTTGAGATCAACTTACTTTCATTTATTCCGCTCCTAACAAGAAATAAAAATATAGTAATAAACGAATCATCAATTAAATATTTTATTGTCCAAGCAATAGCATCGACAATACTGTTATTTTCAATTTTGCTGATTCAAATAAAATATCCAATAGGATGGGAAACAGAATTTATCCAATCAATAATAATCAGATCTAGATTATTATTAAAGACTGGAGCTGCACCTTTTCATTTCTGATTTCCAGAAGTAATAGGAGCCTCAAGATGAAATAATTGTTTAACATTAATAACATGACAAAAAATTGCCCCAATAATGGCCTTATACTATTGTATTCAACTAAGAACTTTCATTTGAACAATTATCATCTTAAGAATTATTATTGGGGCAATAGGAGGTTTGAATCGAACATCTCTACGACAACTTCTAGCATATTCCTCAATTAGACATTTAGGGTGAATAATTAGATCATTGACAGTCAGAGAAAACATCTGAGAACTATGCTTTATTATTTATTCACTAGTAAGACTAATTATAGTTCTATTATTTAAGCAAATAAATTTATTTTTCATATACCAAATTTATTCAGCCAGAAATATAAAAACCGAAATTACATTCATAATATTTTTATCTTTATTATCTTTAGGTGGCCTACCACCATTCCTTGGATTTCTACCAAAATGAATTGTAATACAATCATTAATAGAAAACAATATAACAATTATTATAACCATTATAGTTGTATTAACTACAATTACACTCTATTATTACATACGTATTAGTTTCTCAGCCCTAATTATATCATACACAGAAAATTAATGATCTATAAAGACAAACTCTCAAAAATCAAGAGTCATTCTTCCTATAACAGTAATAATTTCAACAATAGTATTGATTTTAACATCAACCTTAATTACATTATACTAAGGACTTAAGTTAATCAAACTAATAACCTTCAAAGTTATAATTAAAAGAATGATCTTTTAGGCCTTAGTAAAATTTTACACCTCTAGAATTGCAGTCTAGAATCATAATTGAATATAAGACCTAAATATGGTAAGAGAGAAAACATCTCATAAGTAGATTTACATTCTACCACCTAAAATTCAGCCATCTTACTGCAAAAATGATTATTCTCAACAAACCATAAGGACATTGGTACTTTATACTTTCTATTTGGAGCATGAGCAGGAATAGTAGGAACATCAATAAGAATACTTATTCATGTTGAACTTGGTCAGCCCAGATCTCTAATTGGAGATGACCAGATTTATAATGTTATTATTACAGCTCACGCATTCGTAATAATTTTCTTTATAGTAATACCTATTATAATTGGTGGATTTGGTAATTGGCTTGTTCCATTAATAATTGGTGCACCAGATATAGCATTTCCACGAATAAATAATATAAGTTTTTGATTACTACCACCTTCACTAACCCTTCTTCTTATATCTTATATAGTAGATAATGGTGCTGGTACAGGATGAACAGTTTACACTCCTCTAGCAGGAGCTATTTCACACGGTGGTGCATCTGTAGATCTAGCTATTTTTTCACTACACTTAGCAGGTGTATGATCTATTCTTGGTGCAGTAAATTTCATTACAACAGCAATTAATGTACGATCAGAAAGTATAACTTTAGATCAAACACCTTTATTTGTTTGATCTGTAGCTATTACAGCCCTACTTCTCCTTCTTTCACTTCCAGTTTTAGCAGTAGCTATTACTATATTATTAACAGACCGAAATTTAAATACATCAATCTTTGACCCTGCAGGAGGGGGTGACCCAATCCTACATCAACATCTATTTTGATTCTTTGGACACCCAAAAGTTTATATTTTAATTCTACAATGGTTCGGAATTATTTCACATATTGTATGTCAAGAAAGAGGAAAAATTGAATCATTTGGAACATTAGGTATAATTTATGCTATATTATCAACTGGACTAATAGGATTTATTGTATGAGCACATCATATATTTACAGTAGGAATGGATGTTGACACACGACCATATTTTACATCAGCAACAATAATTATTGTTGTACCTACAGGAATTAAGGTATTTAGATGATAAGCTACATTATATGGAACTAAATTCAAGTTCAATCCACCATTATTATGAGCTCTAGGATTTATATTCCTATTTACAATTAGTGGATTAACAAGATTAGTATTAGCAAATTCATCACTTGATATTGTATTACATGATACATATTATGTAGTAGCACACTTCCGTTATGTATTATCTATAAGAGCAGTATTTGCAATTATAGGGGGTGTTATTCAATGATATCCACTATTCACAGGATTAACTATAAACAATACATGATTAAAAATCCAATTTACAATTATATTCATTGGAGTAAACTTAACATTCTTTCCTCAACACTTCTTAGGGTTAGCAGGAATACCTCGACGATACTCAGACTACCCAGATGCATATACATCATGAAATGTAGTATCAAGTAGTGGATCTACAATTTCTATTGTAGGAATTATTATGTTCATTGTAATTATATGAGAAAGAATGGTTACAAACCGAGCAATTATATTTAGAGGTAATATAAGAAGATCAACAGAATGACTACAAAATAACACTCCTGCAGAACACAGTTACTCAGGATTACCATTAATCTCTAGATTCTAATATGGCAGATTAGTGCAGTAGATTTAAGCTCTACAAATAAAGGTTTGACCTTTTATTAGAAAATATTCAAATGGCTACATGATCAAATTTATTCCTTCAAGATGGAGCTTCACCATTAATGGAGCAACTATCATTCTTTCATGATAATACTATGGTCGTATTATTATTAATTACAGTAATTGTAGGTTATGCCTTAAGTTATATATTATTTATTGCCTATACTAACCGAAATATACTTCATGGACATTTAATTGGAACAATCTGAACAGCTTTACCAGCAATTACACTAATTTTATTGCCCTTCCATCATTATGACTATTATATTTACTAGATGATTCTGTAGATGCAATCATTACAATTGGACGACAATGATATTGAAGATATGAATATTCAGACTTTATAGATGTAGAATTTGACACTTACATAACACCAGAACTAGACTTAGAAAATGATGGATTTCGACTTCTATCAATAAATACAGAAGTACGAGTATTAACAAGAGCATCAGATGTTCTGCACTCATGAGCAGTTCCTGCATTAGGAGTTAAAATTGATGCAACGCCAGGTCGGTTAAATCAAGGAACATTTACAATAAATCGACCTAGATTATTCTTTGAAATCTGTGGAGCAAACCACAGATTTATACCAATTGTAATTGAAAGAACTTCAGTAAATTTATTTATTAAGTGATTATCTAAGATAATTTAAGGAGTTAGTTAAAATAAATAACATTAGAGTGTCAATCTAAAATAACTAAACAAATTAGTACACCATGAACTTCATCAGATGACTGAAGGTAAGTAATGGTCTCTTAAACCAAATAATAGTAAATTAACGACTACTTCTGATGGGGAAATTATGTCCAAATCCCTCAAATATCCCCTCTTATATGATTCTCCCTATTCATTATATTTTCAGCTACATTAATCCTGTTTAATCAAATAAACTTCTTCTCATTTAAGCCTAATCTTATTAAAAGAGCAGAAAAAGGAACAATTGAAATAAAAAAACATAAATTGAAAATGATAACAAATTTATTCTCAACATTTTACCCATAACTAACATCTTTTATTTATCGTTAAATTGAACTGTAACATTTCTAGGACTATTATTAATCCGATCAATATTTTGACTTACACCATCACGAATTAATATTATCTGAAATAAACTAAACTTAAACCTACATAATGAATTTAAAACACTACTAGGACCAAAATCATTTAATGGGACAACATTCATTTTTATCTCAATTTTTATTATAATACTATTTAATAATTTTATAGGATTATTCCCTTATATTTTTACTAGAACAAGACATTTAGCATTAACATTTGCAATTGCTCTACCTATATGATTAAGATTTATATTATTTGGATGAATTAACCATACTATTCATATATTTACACACCTTGTACCGCAAGGAACACCACCTGCAATAATATCTTTTATAGTATTAATTGAAACAATTAGTAATGTCATTCGACCAGGTACATTAGCAGTACGATTAGCAGCAAATATAATTGCAGGACACTTATTATTAACCTTATTAGGAAACACAGGACCATCTATAGCAATAAACTTAATTTCATTACTAATTATTGGACAAATACTTCTATTAATTCTAGAATCAGCAGTAGGAATAATTCAGGCTTATGTTTTCTCAATTTTAAGAACTCTATATTCTAGAGAAGTATATTAAACCTATGTTAACAACTCACTCAAACCACCTATTCCACTTAGTAGACTATAGACCTTGATCATTAACAGGAGCAATTGGAGCAATAGTCCTAGTATCAGGACTAGCAAAATGATTCCACCTATTTAACATTAACTTATTCATAATTGGATTTGGAATTACCTTACTAACCATAATTCAATGAGGATGAGACGTAGTACGAAAAGGGACATATCAAGGACTACATACAGGATTTGTATCAATTAGATTACGATGAGGAATAATTTTATTTATTGCATCAGAAGTATTATTCTTCGTTTCATTTTTTTGAGCATTCTTTAGAAGAAGATTAGCACCAACAATTGAACTAGGAATACTATGACCTCCAATAGGAATTCAACGTTTTAATCCTATACAAATGCCATTACTTAATACAGCTATTCTTTTAGCATCAGGAGTAACAGTAACATGAGCACATCATAGTTTAATAGAATCTAATCAGACCCAAGCATTACAAGGATTATTCTTCACAGTATTATTAGGACTATACTTTACAATACTTCAAGCACATGAATATTGAGAAGCACCTTTTACCATTGCAGATGCAGTTTATGGATCAATATTCTTTGTTGCAACAGGATTCCATGGTTTACACGTAATTATTGGGACAATCTTTTTATCAACATGTCTACTTTGACACTCAATAAATCAATTCTCACCAAGACACCACTCTGGATTTGAAGCAGCAGCATGATACTGACACTTTGTAGACGTAGTATGATTATTCTTATACATTTCTATTTATTGATGAGGTAGATAATTGTTTTTCTAGTATAAATAGTACATTTGACTTCCAATCAGAAAGCTTGATATAAATCAAGAAAAACAATCCTAATTCTATCTACAAGAATTTTCATTAGATTTATTATTCCAATAATCGTTATAATCCTTGCAACAACACTATCAAAAAAATTAATTAATGATCGAGAAAAAAGATCATCATTTTAATGTAGGTATGATCCAAAAAGATCAGCACGAATACCATTCTCACTACAATTCTTCCTAATCGCAGTAATCTTTTTAATTTTTGATATAGAAATTGCACTAATTCTACCAATTGTAATTTTCTTTAAACATCAGACATTATAATCTGAACAGTATCAACAATATTTTTTATTCTAGTCCTGCTAGGTGGACTATATCATGAATGAAATCAAGGAGCCTTACAATGAGCAGAATAAAGGGTTGTACTTAAACGTAACATTTGGGTAGCATTCAAAAAGTATTGATATAATCAATCAACCTTAAATAGAATAAGAAGCGAAATACTGCAGTCAGTTTCGACCTGGAAGATTGGTATATACTACCCTTATTCTTATTAATTGAAGCCAAAAAGAGGCGTATTACTGTTAATAATATAATTGAACTATAAAGTTCCAATTAAGGAAATGTAAAGCCAATATGAAAGCTGCAAACTTTTTATATTAGCGGTTAAACTCCGTTAACATTTCTAAAATTTATATAGTTTGAATAAAACATTACATTTTCACTGTAAAAATAATATATTTATATTTATAAATACCTAAAAGTAAAAATACTTCCTTAACATCTTCATTGTCATGCTCTAATTATAAGCTATTTAAGTAAACGAAAAATAATATTACTAAAATAAATATTCAAAAAATAAAAGTTAAAAGATAAATCTTGAAATTAGAATCATATCAACCCTGAATATAACTAATTAAATAAATAAATAATCTATATAATCCTTGACCAACAAGTAATTCACCTCAACCATAATCAAATGGCTTAGATGAATAATAACCTATTTTTAAAGGAATATATCTAATAAACTTAGTTGAAAGAAAGGTATAAATCATATAGAACCAGCAAATCTGACAAAATAAAGTACACTTAAAGAAAATAAATAATGAGAAAAATCAAAATTAGAAATAAGATAACCTAAATAAGCACCTAAAACAACAACTGTAATAGTTAAAAACTTTAAATAATAAGGCAAAGCAATCATATGAGGAACAGGAAAAATTAATCAAGATAAAAGACTACCACCAAAAACAGCAACAAACAATAAACCAATTATTCCAAACGAAATATAATAACCCTTATCATCAAAAGAAAGTCTAGAATAAAAATTATTATCACCAGATGTTGAATAATAAAACAAACGAAAAGAGTAAGAAAAAATTCATCTTAAACAAACCATCTCAAGAATTAAATCCTTTGAATAAAATCCTGCTAAAAAAGGTATACCACACAAAGACAAACTAGAAACATTGAAACAAACTGAAGTTAAAGGTATAAAATTAACAATTGAGACTATAAAACGAATATCCTGAGAATCCTTTAAATTATGAATTATTGAACCTACACATATAAATAATAATGCCTTAAATAAAGCATGAGCCAATAAATGAAAAAATGCAAGCTTTGGGTAACCGTTACCTAAAATTCTTATTATTAAACCAAGTTGTCTTAAAGTAGAAAGAGCAATAATCTTCTTCAAATCAAATTCAAAATTAGCACCCAATCCAGCCATAAATATAGTTATACAACCAATTAAAAGTAAAAATCAACCGCAATTATAAGTATCTAATATCGGTGTGAAACGAATTAATAAATAAACACCAGCAGTAACAAGAGTAGAATAATGAACTAAAGCAGAATCAGGGGTAGGGGCAGCTATAGCAGCAGGAAGTCAAGAAGAAAAAGGAATCTGAGCTCTTTTAGTTATAGCTGCCAAAACAATTAATATAGTAATAACCTTTATTTCAAAAGAATTAGAAATAAAATCATAATAATAAATATAATTTCAGCCACCGAAATTCAATATTCAAGCAATAGAAATCAAAATAGGAACATCACCATACGATTAGAAAGTGCAGTTAATATACCTGCACTATAGGATTTTGCATTTTGATAGTAAATAACTCAACAATAAGAAACTAAACCTAAACCATCTCAACCCAATAAAATTCTAATTAAATTAGGGCTAATAATTAAAAAACCTATAGAAAGAATAAATATTAAGACAATAATGATAAAACGATTTATATTCTTTTCGTCAGACATATAATCCTCTCTATAATAAATAACCAAAGAAGAAATATATATAACAAAAGACATAAAAATAAGAGATATTCAATCCAAAATTAAAGTTATAACAACTATAAAACCATTTAAATTAAAAAGCTCTCACTCAACAAAAACTCTATAATCAATTATTAAATAATAAATACCTAAAATAAAAATTATAGTTCTTGAAAAAATAAAGAAAAAAAACCTAAAGAACAAATAGAAAATAAATTCACGGCCTAAGATGAAAAACTTCATTGATTCCACAAAACAATATTTTTAATTAAAATACTTAAGCAAACTAAACTAAGAAATATTTACCCTTTAAACAAAGAATATATAAAGGCAATCAATGTAAAAGTAAAAGATGATATTGACGAAAATAACCAAGAGAACAAGTATAAACACCAGAATAATAGTTACCATGCTGAGAATAAGAATATATATATATAGTATAAACAGCTCTAAAAGAAGATAAAAAAATTAAAGCAAACAATCTAAAAGAAGATCAAGATATAATTCTATTTAATAATCTAATTTCACCTACCAAATTTAAAGGAGGAGCAGCCATATTTGATGATCTTAAAAGAAATCATCATAAAGCCATTCTTGGAATTAAATTAATTATAACCTTGTCAATTAATAATCTTCATCTACCTAAACGTTCATAAATAATATTAGACAAACAAAATAAACCAGAAGAACATAAACCATGGCCAACCATTAAAGAAAGAGAACCTACACAACCTCATCAATTCATAGTCATCAATCCACAAATAACCATTCTTATATGAGCAGCAGAAGAATATGCAATTAAAGACATCAAATCAACCTGACGAAAACAAATAAATCTTACAATAACATCTCCAGACAAGCCTAAAGATAATCAAAAATAATTAAACTTTAAACCCAAATAAGAAATAACCTTTATAACACGAAAAATACCATAACCACCTAACTTCAATAAAACACCAGCAAGAATCATTCTACCTGAAATAGGGGCCTCTACATGAGCCTTAGGAAGCCATAAATGAACTAAAAATATTGGTATCTTAACTAAAAAAGCCAAAATTATAAATACTTAAAACATAAAATAATAAGAACGAAAATCAACCAATAAAGGAATATACAAAGTATTAGAAAAATCTTAAACCTTAAATAAAACTAATAATATAGGCAATCTAACAACTAAAGTATAAAAAATTAAATAAACACCAGCCTGCAAACGCTCAGGTTGATAACCTCAACCCAAAATTAAAAATAAAGTAGGAACTAATCTAGCCTCAAAAAATATATAAAAAGAAAGATGACTTAATCTAGCAAATGAACAATAAAGCATAATTATTAAAATTAAAACCATAAAAACAAAAAATTAGAATGATATGAACTTAAATAAACTGAACCTTTAGCAGTAACTATTAAAGAACAAATCCAAAAACTAAGCAAAATTAAAGTAAAAGAAAAATAATAAATATCAAAAAATATCTAATTATATTCAAATCAACATATGATTGAACACAAATTATAAACACAAAACTCGACAGAAACATTAAAGAATGGGCCAACCATCAACAATTATTCAATAAACAAAGAGGGATAAAAAAATAGTTTTAAATAAATACTTTAACATAAAGATAAACCAAAAGAATTAAAAAAATCATTACCATGAGAACGAATTATTGAAACTAAAATAGAAACACCCAAAGCACCATCACAAACAGAAAAAACTAAAAAAATCACAGAAAAAAATAATCATAATCAAACTCAATAAGAAAAACAATAATTAATATAAATAAAGAAAGAACAATATATTTTAATCTCAAAAGAACCATTAATAAACGTTTACGTTTGGTAGAAAAAACATAAACACCAGCAAAATAAATCAACAAAGAAGCAAAAACAGAGAATATAAACATTAGTTTATATAGTTTAAAAAAACGACAGTCTTGTGAACCGGAAGTAAGTCAAACCCCCACTTTTAAAACTTCAGAGGTGGAAAAACTTCCATCATCGGTCCCCAAAACCGATATTTTAAATAAACTAACCCCTGAAATGATTAAAATAATAATTACATCACAATCAAATGTAATAAATATTAATTTTATTAAATTGAGACACCCAATATCGATAATGCTTTTTATTATCCTTCAAACTTTCCTAGTTGGATTAATAACAGGAACAACAATAGAAAGATATTTATTATCATATATTTTATTTTTAACGTTTCTTGGTGGTATATTAGTCCTATTTATTTATATTACAAGAACTGCATCAAACGAAATATTTCAACCTAAATCAATTACTATAATTATTACATTAACAATATGAGTATTTATCATATAAACATTAATTACTCTAGATATAACAATATTTATAGACTTTTTCAAAAATACTGAAACTATAAATATTGATAATTCAATCAATTATCAAGAAATAACAATATCTTTAGAAAAATTATATAACAGACCAACATTCATTATTAGAATAATAATAATAATTTATTTATTTTTAGCACTACTAGCAGTTGTTAAATCACTAATATTAATCAGGGACCTATTCGTAAAATAAGATAACTCACTAATGAATAAACTGTTACGATTAAGACATCCTTTAATTAAAATTATTAATAACTCTTTAATTGACTTAGCTGCACCAACAAATATTTCATTTTGATGAAATTTTGGGTCCCTACTAGAGTTATGTTTGGTAATTCAAATCGTAACTGGACTAGTTTTAGCTTTACATTATACATCAAATATTGAAATAGCATTTAGTAGTGTAGTACACATCTGCCGAGACGTAAATAATGGTTGAATTATTCGAACCTTACATGCAATTCGAGCCTCTATATTTTATATTTGTATTTTCTTGCATGTAGGATGAGGAATTTACTATGGATCTTTTATATATATATATATATATATACCTGAATAATTGGTACAGTGATTTTATTTTTAGTTGTAGCAACTGCATTTGTACTATACGTTTTACCTTGATGTCAAATATTTTTTTGAGGTGCAACAGTAATTACAAATTTATTATCAGCAATGCCATACTTAGGAACAGATTTAGTTCAGTGAGTGTGAGGAGGGTTTGCTCTTGATAATGCAAACATTAAATCGATTTTTTACATTCCATTTTGTATTACCATTTATCATTGCTGCTATAGCAGCAATTCATTTATTTTTTCTCCACCAAACAGTGTCTAATAACCCTCTAGGCCTAAATGGAGATATTGAAAAAATCCCATTCCATCCATACTTTACTTTTAAGGATTCTATTACATTTGTATTAATAACATCACTATTAATTATACTATGATTAATCAATCCTTACCTATTAGGAGATCCAGACAACTTTGTACCTGCTAACCTATTAGTAACACCAGTTCATTTTCAACCAGAAAGATATTTCTTATTTGCATATGCAATTTTACGAATTGGTAAATGATCCGTTGAAGAACCTTATACTATAACAGGACAAATCTTAACAATTATCTACTTTACATACTTCTTAATTAATGTCCATGTTGCAAACGCATGAGATATATTAATTAAGGAATAATAAAGTTAATTAGCTTAGGAATACCATATGTTTTGAAAACATAAAATTAGAAATTTAACTATTCTATTAACTTTTCTCAAAAAATTTCACTAAATAAATGAGATAAATAAAATCTTTAAACCAACAAAGAAAATAAAAAAATTTAAAGATATAGGTAAAAAACTTTTTCAAGCTAAGTACATTAATTTATCATAACGAAATCGTGGTGATGTCCCACGAACTCAAATAAAACCAAAAGATATAATAGCAAGCTTAATAAACAATATAAAAGAATAAAAATCACCACCTAAAAAATTAAAGCTAATAATATTCTTATAAAAACAATTCTAGTATACTCAGCTAAAAAAATTAAAGTAAAACCACCCGCACCATATTCAATATTAAATCCTGAAACTAACTCAGATTCACCCTCAGCAAAATCAAAAGGAGTAGGATTAGTTTCAGCTAAACAAGAAGCAAAACAAGCTAAAGCTAAAGGAATAGAAATAATAATAAACCAACAATAAAGCTGATAATTTATGAAATCAAACATGTTAAAACTATCAATTAAAATAATTAAAGATAAAAAATTCAAGCTAAACTAAATTTATATGAAACTGTTTGAGCAACAGAACGAAGAGATCCTAATAATGAATAATTTGAATTAGAAGATCAACCAGCAATCATAACAGTATAAACACCTAATCTAGTACAACGTAAAAAAAATAAAAATCCATAAGGAAAAGAACATATATAACTTAAATAAGGAAAAATTACTCAAACAGCTAAAGAAATCATTAAATTAAAAACAGGGGAAAAACAATAAAGTAAGTAATTAGATATAATAGGAATTGGCTGCTCCTTACAAATTAACTTAGTTGCATCTCTAAACGGTTGTGGAATTCCAACAAATCCTACCATATTTGGACCCTTTCGAATCTGAATATAACCTAAAACGTTACGCTCTAACAAAGTTAAAAAGGCAACATTAATTAAAACACAAATAACTAATAAAAGAAAATTCAAAATAAATATAAATAAATCATAAAGTACCAATACTATCTGTAGAAAAAATCTACATAAATGAATTCTAAATTCAACACATTAATCTGTCAAAATAGTAAATAAATTAATATTAATCAATATAAAAAATATTTCAACCATATGGTCCTTTCGTACTAATATGGATTAATAGTCTTAGGATAGAAACCGACCTGGCTCACGCCATTCTGAACTCAGATCATGTATGGATTTAAAGGTCGAACAGACCTAATCATTGGGCTCCTGCACCGAAATTTTTTCTTAATCCAACATCGAGGTCGCAATCTGCTTTGTCTCAAAAACAATTACGCTGTTATCCCTAAGGTAACTTAATCTTATGATCATAAATTATGGATCAAAACAACAAACATAAATCAATGATATAATAATGAAGCGTTTATTTAGTCTTCATGTCACCCCAACAAAACATCATCATTAAATATAGAAAGATAAACAAAAAACTATATAAAAGTAAAATGTCAAGCTCTATAGGGTCTTCTCGTCCTAAAGAAGAATTTAAGGCTTTTGACTCAAAAGTTAAATTCAAAAATTTATTAAGAGACAGGTGATTTCTCGTCAAGCCATTCATTCCAGCCACTAATTAAGAGACTAATGATTATGCTACCTTTGCATGGTCAAAATATCAAGGCTTTTTAAAAATACGCTCAGTGAGCAGGCCAGACCGCAAAGTATTTTCAAGAGGACATGTTTTTGATAAACAGGCGGAAATCAATTTTGCCTAGTTCCCTGTAATAAGTTCACAAGGTAAAAATTTTAAAGAAATAAATATACTAATTCTATAATTATTACAAAAATTTTAAAATTAAATTAATAATCTTAATAAAAAATCCTAAAATATTTATAAAATAAAATAAAAAATAATGAACTAAAACGTAATCTTAAAGATAGCTGGTTTAAAGCTCACTATTATATTTTTATAAAATCAATTATAGGTTATTAACTACAAAGATTATCCATTAAAGAATAAATAAGTTAAAATTACTCTTAAAAAATTAAATAAAAACTTCTAAATTTAAAAAATTAAATTTTTTCTTAAGAAACAATAAACATCTCATTTCTATAAATAATTTAATAATAATTATGATACATGAACTATAAATTATTTATAAATCAACCCAAATCGAGACGCGTAAAATAAATACTAAAATTTTGATAAACCCTGATACAAAAGATACAATAAACAAAATCTACTTAAAAAAATTTAAAATAATATTCCATAAAACACTTACATTACCAATACACTATAATTTATAAAATCAATTCTATAAAATATACTAAGACAAAATCCAATAAAATTATTTATATTAAATAATTAAATAAACAAAAAATAAATATAATAAAATAAATAATCAAGATATCCTGATTTGCACAGAAAAATTTTCAGTGTAAGTGAAACACTTTACTAATAAGTTATATCTTGAACCTCGTCCTAGATACACTGTCCAATACATCTACTATGTTACGACTTATCTCATCTAAATTGAAGCTACTTTAAAATAAAATAGAATAATCAATAATGAGAGCGACGGGCGATGTGTACACACCTCAGAGCCAATATCAGTTAAATTAAATAAATTAAATTACTATGAAATCCACCTTCATTAACAGTATTTCCCCATCAAATCTATTGTAACCAACCTCCTCTTAACTATAAGCTGCACCTTGACCTGAAATATTTAATAATTATAAATCTTGAGAATTATAACTCTAAAAGCATTCTCTGATAATGGAGATATACAAACAAATAAATTAAGTAGATTAAATCGTGTATTATCAATCATGGGGAAGGTTCCTCTGAATGGAATGAGATACCGATAAATTCTTTGGGTTTGAAGACCTTAACTAATAGTACGCTGGTAAATATAATTAACATTTAAAATGATAGGGTATCTAATCCTAGTTTATTATTTAAATTTCAGAGATTCATAAAAAGAGCCACAAATAAATTTTAACATCTCACATTACAAATTTATATTTTAACCCTAATAATATAAACAACTGTTTTAACCAATAATGTTCACTTGTATCAATCGTATAACTGTGGCTGCTGGCACGAATTATGCCGATACTAAATCAATTGCTAAATCCAAAATCACTTGATAATTAAATCAAATTACTGCAAAAAGATCATATAGTTTAACAAAACTTACATATAATACAAAGAAAAAGTGAATAAACAAGCAAGAATAAAACTTTTAGTAATAAAAAATAAGAAATTTAAAATTTTATTAAACTAAGAAAAAATAAAAGGTTAAAATATTTAAAGAAAAAAAAGAAAAAAACCACAAACATTCACAAAAAAAAAGAAACGCATCCCTGTATGACCACAACAACTTCTCTATTATATGTAATTAAAGATTAATATGGAACATGTATAGCAATAATTGAATTATATTCTTTCTTATTTAATCTTTCTTTTCACAAATAATAAAGAAAGATTAAATGATATAATAAATATATTTTATACAATTATGTAAATTACTATAATATGGTATTAATATGAATTTTTTATTTAGTTAATTTAAATATCTAATAATTAAATAATCTAATTATAGATAATTGCTTTAATTATATTATTATAATTAATAAATTATTTATATTAATATAATATTTTATATTTAAAGTTAATTATTTTATTTATTATATCCAATTATAATAATATTAAATATTACATTACATATTATTATATATATTATACTATAGTAACCTACTTTAAACTAAAAACGTAAGTGTTGAATACAACATTCACCATGGCGACATCTGTCCAGGGGATAAACACTTCAAACCGTCTGAGGTAAGCGTCTATCCTAGGAGTCCAGTAGCAGTTTCTGATGCACCACTGCAGGGTTACTGTAACCTTTGCAGCTTCACATTGACCAGGAAACACAGAAATTGCATCGGGGTTGAATACCACAGCACCATGGCGTATTCTGTCCAGGTGATTAGCACTTCAAACCGTCTGAGGTTCGCGTCTATCCTGGGAGTCCAGTAGCAGTTTCTGATACACCACTAAAGACTTAATGTAACCTTTGCAGCTTTACATTGACCAGGAAACACAGAAATTGCATCGGGATTGAATACAACAGGCACCATGGCGACGTCTTTCCAGGGGATTAACATTTCGAACGGTCTGCGGTAAGCGTCTATCCTAGAAGTCCAGTAATAGTTTCCGATGCACCACTGCAGGGTTATTGTAACATTTGCAGCTTCACATTGACCAGGAAATACAGAAATTGCATCGGGATTGAACACAACAGGCAGCATGGCGACGTCTTTCCAGGGGATTAACATTTCGAACGGTCTGTGGTAAGCGTCTATCCTAGAAGTCCAGTAATAGTTTCCGATGCACCACTGCAGGGTTATTGTAACCTTTGCAGCTTCACATTGACCAGGAAACGCAGAAATTACATCGGCATTCAATACAACAGGCACCATGGCGACTTCTGTCCAGGGGAATAACACTTCAAACCGTCTGAGGTAAACCTCCATCCTAGAAGTCCAGTAGCAGTTTCCGATGCACCACTGCAGGGTTACTGTAACCTTTGCAGCTTCACATTGACCAGGAAACGCAGAAATTACATCGGCATTCAATACAACAGGCACCATGGCGACTTCTGTCCAGGGGAATAACACTTCAAACCGTCTGAGGTAAACTTCCATCCTAGAAGTCCAGTAGCAGTTTCCGATGCACCACTGCAGGGTTACTGTAACCTTTGCAGCTTCACATTGACCAGGAAACGCAGAAATTACATCGGCATTCAATACAACAGGCACCATGGCGACTTCTGTCCAGGGGAATAACACTTCAAACCGTCTGAGGTAAACTTCCATCCTAGAAGTCCAGTAGCAGTTTCCGATGCACCACTGCAGGGTTACTGTAACCTTTGCAGCTTCACATTGACCAGGAAGTACTGAAATTCCATCGGCGTTGAATGCAATAGGCACAATGGCGAATTCTGTCCAGGGCAGTAACACTTCAGACCGTCTGAGGTGTGTGTCTATCCTGGGAGTCCAGTCGCAGTTTCCGATGCAGCACTGCAAGTTGACTGCAACCTTTGCCACTTCACATTCACCAGGAAACATAGAAATTGCATTGGGATTGAATACAGCAAGCGCAATGGCGTTTCCTGTCTAGGGCAGTAACACTTCAGACCGTCTGAGGTGTGTGTCTACTATCCTGGGAGTAATGTAGCAGGTTCCAATGCATCACTGCAGGTATACTGTAACCTTTGCTGCTTCACATCGACCAGGAAACGAAAATACTGTATCGGGCTTAAATACTACATGCACCATGCCACCTTGTGCTCAGGGGAGTAACACTTAAAACCATGTGAGGTTCGCGTTTATTCTGGGAGTCCAGTAGCAGTTTCAAATGCACCACCGCAGGTTCACTGTAACCTATGCAGTTCCACATTGACCAAGAATCGTAGAATTTGCATCGGGATTGAATACAACAGGCACCATGGCGGCTTCTATCCGAGGGAGTAACACTTCTAACCGTCTTAGGTTCGCCTCTATCCTGGGAGTCTAGTAGCTGTTTCCAATGCAGCACTGCAGGTTTACTGTAAGTTTTGTAGCTTCACATTGACCAGGAAACACAGCAATTGCATCAGGATTCAATACTACAGGCACCATGGTGACTTCTGTCCAGGACAATAACACTTCAATCCGTCTGAGGTTCGCGTCTATCCTGGGAGTCCAGTAGGAGGGCTATGCGCGAGGCTTTCAATGAATTCGAAAGTAAAGTTCTATGTACTGACTTGGCAGAAAATCCTAAGAAATTTTGGTCCTATGTCAAAGCGGTAGGTGGATCAAAACAAAATGTCCAGACACTCTGTGACCAAAATTGTACTGAAACAGAGGATGACAGACTAAAGGCCGAATTACTAAATGTCTTCTTCCAAAGCTGTTTCAGAGAGGAAGACTGCACTGTGCTTCCTTTTCTAGATTGTCGCACAGTTGACAAAATGGTAGATATCGAAGTAGACGACAGAGGGATAGAGAAACAATTAAAATCGCTCAAAAGAGGAAAGGCCGCTGGTCCTGATGGAATAACAGTTCGATTTTACACAGAGTACGCGAAGGAACTTGCCCCCATTCTTGCAGCGGTGTACCGTAGGTCTCTAGAAGAGCGAAGCGTTCCAAAGGATTGGAAAAGGGCACAGGTCATCCCCGTTTTCAAGAAGGGACGTCGAACAGATGTGCAGAACTATAGACCTATATCTCTAACGTCGATCAGTTGTAGAATTTTGGAACACGTATTATGTTCGAGTATAATGTCTTTTCTGGAGACTAGAAATCTACTCTGTAGGAATCAGCATGGGTTTCGAAAAAGACGGTCGTGTGAAACCCAGCTCGCGCTATTCGTCCACGAGACTCAGAGGGCCTTAGACACGGGTTCACAGGTAGATGCCGTGTTTCTTGACTTCCGCAAGGCGTTTGACACAGTTCCCCACAGTCGTTTAATGAACAAAGTAAGAGCATACGGACTATCAGATCAATTGTGTGGTTGGATTGAGGAGTTCCTAGATAACAGAACGCAGCATGTCATTCTCAATGGAGAGAAGTCTTCCGAAGTAAGAGTGATTTCAGGTGTGCCGCAGGGGAGTGTCATAGGACCGTTGCTATTCACAATATACATAAATGATCTGGTGGATGACATCGGAAGTTCACTGAGGCTTTTTGCAGATGATGCTGTGGTGTATCGAGAGGTTGCAACAATGGAAAATTGTACTGAAATGCAGGAGGATCTGCAGCGAATTGACGCATGGTGGAGGGAATGGCAATTGACTCTCAATGTTGACAAGTGTAATGTGATGCTAATACATAGAAAGATAGGTCCCTTATCATTTAGCTACAAAATAGCAGGTCAGCAACTGGAAGCAGTTAATTCCATAATTTATCTGGGAGTACTCATTAGGAGTGATTTAAAATGGAATGATCATATAAAGTTGATCGTCGGTAAAGCAGATGCCAGACTGAGATTCATTGGAAGAATCCTAACGAAATGCAATCCGACAACAAAGGAAGTAGGTTACAGTACGCTTGTTCGCCCAATGCTTGAATACTGCTAAGCAGTGTGGGATCCGCACCAGGTAGGTTTGATAGAAGAGATAGAGAAGATCCAACGGAGAGCAGCGCGCTTCGTTACAGGATCATTTAGTAATTGCGAAAGCGTTACGGACATGATAGATAAACTCCAGTGGAAGACTCTGCAGGAGAGACGCTCAGTAGCTCGGTACGGGCTTTTGTTAAAGTTTCGAGAACATACCTTCACCGAAGAGTCAAGCAGTATATTGCTCCCTCCTACGTATATCTCGCGAAGAGACCATGAGGATAAAATCAGAGAGATTAGAGCCCACACAGAAGCATACCGACAACCCTTCTTTCCACGTACAATACGAGACTGGAATAGAAGGGAGAACCGATAGAGGTACTCAGGGTACCCTCCGCCATACACCGTCGGGTGGCTTGCGGAGTATGGACGTAGATGTAGATGTAGATGTATCCGATGGACCACTGCAGGTTTACTTTAACTTTTGCAGCTTCACATTGACCAGGAAACACACAAATTGCATAGGGATTTAATACAAAAGCATCTTGGCGTATTCTGTCCAGGTGATTAGCACTTCAAACCGTCTGAGATTCGCGTCTATCCTGGGATTCCAGTAGCAGTTTCTGATACACCACTGCAGACTTACTGTAACCTTTGCATCTTCACATTGACCACGAAACACAGAAATTGCATCGGGATTGAATACTACATGCACCATGCCGACTTCTGTCCAGGGGAGTACACTTCAAATCATCTGAGGTTTGCGTCTATTCTGGGAGCCCAGTAGCTGTTTCCAATGAACCACTGCACATTTACTGTAACCTTTGCAGCTTCACATTGACCAGGAAACGCAGAAATTGCATCGGGATTGAATACAACAGGTACCATGGCGGCTTCTGTCCAAGGGAGTGAGACTTCAAACCGTCTGTGTTTTGTGTCTATCCTGGGAATCCAGTAGCAGTTAACATTTACCACTGCTCGTTTACTATAACCTTTGCAGCTTCGCATGGACCAGCAAACATAGAAATTGTATCGGGATTGGATACAACAGACTCCATGGCAACTTCGGTCCAGGTGAGTAACACTTCAAAACATATGGGGTTCGCGTCTATCCTGGGAGTCCAATAGCAGTTTCCTATTCACCACTGCAAGTTTACTGTAACCTTTGCAGCTTCACATTGGCCATTAAACAGAGAAATTGCATCGGGATTGACTACAACAGGCTCAATGGCGACTTCTGTCCACAGCAGTAACACTTCAGACCGTGTGAGGTGTGTGTCTATCCTGGGAGTCCAGGAGCAGTTTCCGATGTACCACTGCAAGTTTAGTGTAACCTTTGCAGCTTCACGTTGGCCATTAAACACAGAAATTGCATCGGGATTGACTACAACAGGCTCTATGGCGACTTCTGTCCAGAGCAGTATCACTTCAGACCGTCTGAGGTGTGTGTCTATCCTGGGAGTCCAGCAGCAGTTTCCGATGCACCACTGCAAGTTTACTGTAACCTTTGGAGCTTCGCATTGGCCATTAAACACAGGAATTGCATCGGGATTGAATACAGCAGGCACCATGGTGACTTCTGTCCAGGAGATTAACACTTCAAACCGTCTGTGGTTTATGTCTATCGTGGGAATCCAGTAGCAGTTAACATGTACCACTGCACGTTTACTGCAACCTTTGCAGTTTCATATTGACTAGCAAACGGAGAAATTGCATCGTGATTGAATACAACAGGCACCATGGCGGCTTCTGTCCGGGGAGTAACACTTCAAACCGTCTAAGGTTCGCGGTTATCCTGGGAGACCAGTAGCAGTTCCAGATGCACCACTGCAGATTTACTGTAATTATTTCGGCTTCACATTGACCAGGAAAAGCAGAAATTGCGTCGGGTTGAATACAACAGGCACAATTGCGAAATCGGTCCAGGGGAGTAACACTTCAAACCGTCTGTGGTTTGTGTCTATCCTGAGAATCCAGTAGCAGATAACATGCACCACTGCACGTTTACTGTAACCTTTGCAGCTTCACATTGACCAGCAGCCACAGATACTGCATAGTGTTTGAAAACAACAGGCACCATGGCGACGTCTGTCCAGGGCAGTAACACTTTCAGAACGTCGGAGATCGCGTCTATGCTGGGAGTCCAGTAGCAGTTTCCGATGCACCACTGCAACTTTACTGTAACCTTTGCTGCTTCTCATTGACCAGGAAACACAGAAATTACATCGGGATTCAATACAACAGGCACCTTGGCGACTTCTGTCCAGCGGAATAACACTTCAAACCGTCTGAGGTAAACTTCCATCCTAGAAGTCCAGTAGCAGTTTCCGATGCACCACTGCAGGGTTACTGTAACCTTTGCAGCTTCACATTGACCAGGAAATACTGAAATTGCATCGGCGTTGAATACGATAGGCACCATGGCGAATTCTGTCCAGGGCAGTAACACTTCAGACCGTCTGAGGTGTGTGTCTATCCTGGAAGTCCAGTAGCAGTTTCCGATGCACCACTGCAAGTTTACTGTAACCTTTGCTGCTTCACATTGACCAGGAAACACAGAAATTCCATTGGGATTCAATACAACAGGCACCATTGTGACTTCTGTCCAGGGGAGCAACACTTCATAATGTATGAGGTTCGCGTCTATCCTGGGAGTCCAGTCGCAGTTTCCGATGCAGCACTGCAAGTTGACTGCAACCTTTGCCGCTTCACATTCACCAGGAAACATAGAAATTGCATCGGGATTGAATACAGCATGCTCCATGGCGTTTTCTGTCTAGGGCAGTAACACTTTAGACCGTCTGAGGTGTGTGTCTACTATCATGGGAGTAATGTAGCAGATTCCAATGCACCACTGCAGCTATACTGTAAACGTTGCTGCTTCACATTGAGCAGGAAACGAAAATACTGCATCGGGCTTAAATACTACATGCACCATGCCACCTTCTGCGCAGGGGTGTAACACTTAAAACCATCTGACGTTCGCGTCTATTCTGAGAGTCCAGTTGCAGTTTCAAATGCACCACCGCAGGTTCACTGTAACCTATGCAGTTCCACATTGACCAGGAATCGCAGAATTTGCATCGGGATTGAATACAACAGGCACCATGGCGGCTTCTTTCCGAGGGAGTAACACTTTAAACCGTCTTAGGTTCGCCTCTATCCTGGGAGTCTAGTAGCTGTTTCCAATGCAGCACTGCAGGTTTACTGTAAGTTTTGTAGCTTGACATTGACCAGGAAACGCAGAAATTGCATCAGGATTCAATACTACAGGCACCATGGTGACTTCTGTCCAGGACAATAACACTTCAATCCGTCTGAGGTTCGCGTCTGTCCTGGGAGCCCAGTAGATGTATCCGATGGACCACTGCAGGTTTATTGTAACTTTTGCAGCTTCACATTGACCAGGAAACACACAAATTGCATAGGGATATAATACAAAACCACCTTGGCGTATTCTGTCCAGGTGATTAGCACTTCAAACCGTCTGAGATTCGCGTTTATCCTGGGATTCCAGTAGCAGTTTCTGATACACCACTGCAGACTTACTGGAACCTTTGCATCTTCACATTGACCACGAAACACAGAAATTGCATCGGGATTGAATGCTACATGCACCATGGTGACTTCTGTGCAGGGCAGTAACACTTCAGTCCGTCTGAGGTGTGTGTGTATCCTGGAAGTCCAGTAGCAGTTTCTGATGCACTACTGCAAGTTTACTGTAACTTTTGCAGCTTCACCTTGACCAGGAAACGCAGAAATTGCATCGGGATTGAATACAACATGCACCATGGCGGCTTCTGTCCAAGGGAGTAAGACTTCAAACCGTCTGTGTTTTGTGTCCATCCTGGGAATCCAGTAGCAGTTAACATTCAGCACTGCTCGTTACTATAGCCTTTGCAGCTTCACATGGACCAGCAAACACAGAAATTGTATCGGGATTGGATACAACAGGCTCCATGGCAACTTCGGTCCAGGTGAGTAACACTTCAAAACATATGGGGTTCGCGTCTATCCTGGGAGTCCAGTAGCAGTTCCCTTTGCACCACTGCAGGTTTACTGTAATTATTTCGGCTTCACATTGACCAGGAAAAGCAGAAATTGCGTCGGGTTGAATAGAACAGGCACAATTGCGAATTCGGTCCACCGTCTGTGGTTTGTGTCTATCCTGAGAATCCAGTAGCAGATAACATGCACAACTGCACGTTTACTGTAACTTTTGCAGCTTCACATTGACCAGCAACCACCGATATTGCATCGTGATTGAAAACAACAGGCACCATGGCGACGTCTGTCCAGGGCAGTAACACTTTCAGAACGTCGGAGATTCGCGTCTATGCTGAGAGTCCAGTAGCAGTTTCCGATACACCACTGCAAGTTTACTGTAACCCTTTTAGAATCACATTGAAGAGGAAACGCAGAAATTGCATCGGGATTGAATACAACCAGCACCATGGCGACTTCCGTCCAGGGGATTAAAATGTCAAACCGTTTGAGGTTCGCGTCTATGCTGGGAGTCCAGTAGCAGTTTCCGATACACCACTTCAGATTAACTGTAACAATTGCAGCTTCACATTGACCAGGAAACGCAGAAATTGCATCCGGGTTGAATACAACAGGCACCATGGCGACTTATGTCCAGGGTAGTAACACTTGAAACCGTCTGTGGTTCGCGTCTATCCTGGGAGTCCAGTAGCACTTTCCGATGCTCCGCTGCAGGTTTACTGTAACCTTTGCAGCTTCACATTGACCAGGAAACACAGAAATATTATCGGGATTGAATACAACATACATCATTACGATTTCTGTCCCGGGGGGTGACACTTCAATCCGTCTGAGATTCGCGTCAAGCCTAGGAGTCCAGTAAGAGTTTCCGATGCTCCACTGACGGTTTACTGTAACCTCTGCAGCTTCACATTGACCAGGAAACACAGAAATTGCATCGGGATTGAATACATTAGGCACCATGGCGACGTCTGTCCAGAGGTGTAACACTTCAAATTGTCTGCGGGTAGCGTGTACCCTGGGAGTCCAGTAGCAGTTTCCAATGCACCACTGCAAGTGTACTGTAATCTTTTTAGATTCACATTGACCAGTAACGCAGAAATTGCATCGGGATTGAATACAACAGGCACCATGGCGACTTCTGTCCTGGGCTGTAAGACTTCAAACCATCTGAGATTTGCGTCTATCCTGGGAGCTCAATAGCCGTTTCTGATGCTCCACTGCAGGTTTACTGTAACCTTTACAGCTTCAGATTGACCAGGAACTTCAGAAATTGCATCGGGGTTAAATACAACAGGCACCATGGCGACTTCTGTCCAGGGGATTAAAATGTCAAACCGTTTGAGGTTCGCGTCTATGCTGGGAGTCCAGTAGCAGTTTCCGATACACCACTGCAGATTAACTGTAACAATTGCAGCTTCACTTTGACCAGGAAACGCAGAAATTGCATCGGGTTGAATACAACAGGCACCATGGCGACTTATGTCCATGGTAGTAACACTTGAAACCGTCTGTGGTTCGCGTCTATCCTGGGAGTCCAGTAGCACTTTCCGATGCTCCGCTGCAGGTTTACTGTAACCTTTACAGCTTCAGATTGACCAGGAACTACAGAAATTGCATCGGATTTAAATACAACAGGCACCATGGCGACTTCTGTCCAGGGGATTAATACTTCAAACCCTCTGAGGTTCGCGTCTATGCTCGGAGTCCAGTAGCAGTTTCCGATGCACCACTGCAGGTTAACTGTAACGTCTGCTGCTTCACATTGAAAAGGAAACGAAGAAACTGCATCGGGCTTGAATACTATATGAACCGTGCCGACTTCTATCCAGGGGCGTAACCCTTCAAATCATCTGACGTTCGCGTCTATTCTAGGAGTCCAGTAGCAGTTTCCGATGCACCGCTGCAGGTTAACTGTAACCTTTGCAGCTTCACGTCGAGCACTAAACACAGAAACTGGATCGGGATTGAATACAACAATCACCATGGCATCTTCTGTCCAGGTTAAGATGCTCCACTGCAGGTTTACTGTAACCTTTGCAGTTTCACATTGACCAGGAAACACAGAAATTGCATCGGGATTGAATACAACCGCCACCATGCGACGTCTGCCCATTGGAGAAAGACTTCAAACCGTCTGAGGTTCGCGTGTGTCCTGGGAGTCCAGTAGCAGTTAACGATGCACCAATGTAGGATTGTTGTACATTTGCAGCTTCACATTGACCAGCAAACACAGAAATTGCATCGGGATTGAATACAACAATCACCATGGTATCTTCTGTCCAGGTTCCGATGCACCACTGCAGGTTTACTGTAACCTTTGCAGCTTCACATTGACCAGGAAACACAGAAATTATATCGGGATTGAATACTACAGGCACCATATCGACTCCTGTCCAGGGGATTAACACTTTAGACCGTCTGAGGTTTGTGTCTATTCTGGGAGTAAGGCGGCAGTTTCCGATGCACCACTGCAGGTTTACTGTAACCGTTGCAGCTTTACATTGACCAGGAAACACAGAAATTGCATCGGGATTGAATACTACATGCACCATGGCGACTTCTGTCCAGGGGAGTAATACACTCCTGAAAATTGAAATAAGAACGCCGTGATTTCATTGTCCCAGGAAGGGGAAACTTTATTGTCACATTCCTGGGGTCAGATACATCACATGATCACACTGACAGAACCACAGGCACATAGACACAGGCAACAGAGCATGCACAATGTCGGCACTAGTACAGTGTATATCCACCTTTCGCAGCAATGCAGGCTGCTATTCTCCCATGGAGACGATCGTAGAGATGCTGGATGTAGTCCTGTGGAACCGCTTGCCATGCCATTTCCACCTGGCGCCTCAGTTGGACCAGCGTTCGTGCTGGACGTGCAGACCGCGTGAGACGACGCTTCATCCAGTCCCAAACATGGCTCAATGGGGGACAGATCCGGAGATCTTGCTGGCCAGGGTAGTTGACTTACACCTTCTAGAGCACGTTGGGTGGCACGGGATACATGCTGACGTGCATTGTCCTGTTGGAACAGCAAGTTTCCTTGCCGGTCTAGGAATGGTAGAACGATGGGTTCGATGACGGTTTGGATGTACCGTGCACTATTCAGTGTCCCCTCGACGATCACCAGAGGTGTACGGCCAGTGTAGGAGATCGCTCCCCACACCATGATGCCGGGTGTTGGCCCTGTGTGCCTCGGTCGTATGCAGTCCTGATTGTGGCGGTCACCTGCACGGCGCCAAACACGCATACGACCATCATTGCCATTAAGACAGAAGGGACTCTCATCGCTGAAGACGACACGTCTCCATTCGTCCCTCCATTCACGCCTGTCGCGTCACCACTGGAGGCGGCCTGCACGATGTTGGGGCGTGAGCGGAAGACGGCCTATTAGTGTGCGGGACCGTAGCCCAGCTTCATGGAGACGGTTGCGAATGGTCCTCGCCGATACCCCAGGAGCAACAGTGTCCCTAATTTGCTGGGAAGTGGCGGTGCGGTCCCCTACGGCACTGCGTAGGATCCTACGGTCTTGCCGTGCATCCGTGCGACGCTGCGGTCCGGCCCCAGGTCGACGGGCACGTGAACCTTCCGCCGACCACTGTCGACAACATCGATGTACTGTGGAGACCTCACGCCCCACGTGTTGAGGAATTCGGCGGTACGTCCACCCGGCCTCCCGCATGCCCACTATACGCCCTCACTCAAAGTCCGTCAACTGCACATACGGTTCACGTCCACGCTGTCGTGGCATGCTACCAGTGTTAAAGACTGCGATGGAGCTCCGTATGCCACGGCAGACTGGCTGACACTGACGGCGGCGGTGCACAAATGCTGCGCAGCTACCGCCATTCGTCGGCCAACACCGCGGTTCCTGGTGTGTCCGCTGTGCCGTGCGTGTGATCATTGCTTGTACAGCCCTCTCGCAGTGTCCGGAGCAAGTATGGTGGGTCTGACACACCGGTGTCAATGTGTTCTTTTTTCCATTTCCAGGAGTGTACTTAAAGCCGGCCGAAGTTCGCGTCTATCCTGGGAGACCAACAGCAGATTCCGATACACAACTGCAAGTGTTCTGTAACTTTTGCAGCTTCACATTGACCAGGAAACAAACAAATTTCATCGGGATTGAATACAACAGGTACCATGGCGACTTATGTCCAGGGCATAAACAATTCACACCGTCTGAGGTTCGCGTCTATACTGGGAGTCCAGTAGCAGTTTCCAATGCACCACTGCAAGTTTACTTTAACCTTTCTAGATTCACATTGAAGAGGAAACGGAGAAATTGCATCGTGATTGAATACAACCAGCACCATGGCAACTTCTGTCCAGCGGATTAATACGTCAAACCGCTTGAGGTTCGCGTCTATGCTGGGAGTCCAGCAGCAGTTTCCAATACACCACTGCAGATTATCTGTAACGTATGCTGCTACACATTGACCAGGAAACGAAGAAACTGCATCCGGCTTGAATACTACATGCACCATGCCGACTTTTGTCCATGGGCGTAACCCTTCAAACCATCTGATGTTCGCGTCTATTCTAGGAGTCCAGTAGCAGTATCCGATCCACCACTGCAGGATTACTGTAAACTTTGCAGCTTCACATTGACCAGGAAACACAGAGAATGCACCGGGGTTGAATACAACGGGCACCATGGCAACATCTGTCCAAGGGAAAAACACTTCAATCCGTCTGAGGTTCGCGTCTATTCTGGGAGTCCAGTAGCAGTTTCCGATGCACCACTGCAGGTTCACTGTAACCTTTGCAGCTTCACATTGACCAGGAAACTCAGAAATTGCATCGGGATTGACTACATCAGGAACCATGGCGACTTCTGTCCAGGGGAGTGACTCTTCAATCCGTCTGAGATTTTCGTCTATACTGGGAGTCCAGTAGCAGTTTCCAATGCACCACTTCAAGGTTACTGTAACCTTTTTAGATTCACATTGACCAGGAAACGCAGAAATAGCATCGGGATTGAATACAACAGGCACCATGGCGACTTCTGTTCGGGGCTGTAAGACTTCAAACCATCTGAGATTCGCGTCTATTCTGCGAGTCCAATAACAGTTTCCGTGGCTCCACTGCTGGTTTACTCTAACCTTTACTGCTTCACATTACCAGGAAACACAGAAATTGCATCGTTGTTAAACACAACAGGCACCATGGCGACTTCTGTCCAGGGGAGTAACATTTCAAACCGTCTGAGTTACATGCGTATCCTGGGAGTCCAATAGCAGTTTTCGATGCACCACTGCACGTTTACAGTAACCTTTGCAGCTTCACATTGACCAGGAAACACAGAAATTGCTTCGTGATTGAATACAACAGGCACCGTGGCGACTTCTGTCCATGAGATTAACACTTCAAACCGTCTGAGGTTAGGTGGTGGTGGTTGTTGGGATGTTTAAGGGGGGCTAAACAGCTAAGGTCATCAGTCCCCCATTCCAAAAACAGGCGAAACAAAATTTACGGAACAGGTAAAACCCCTAAGGGGGGTGTAGACGCCCCTCCCCCCCAGTCACTGAAAGAACAACAATGTGGCAGCGAACACTAGAGACAAGAAGAGTACAGACGAACACCGGACAGATAGAAACGGAAGAAAAGAAGAGGGCCGAGACCGGTTGACTGACCATGGAAACAAAAATTGTGAAAGAGTCAACCATCCGAATACACACATTAAAATCTGCAACCAATGAGAGACTCGAGGACAAGATACACAGAAAGGGAAAGGGGCAGGTCCCCCCTAAATTGAGCCATAAAAAGGACTACCACGGATAAAATTTAAAATGTCGTCAGCCATGGAGGCATCGTCACATAAAACCAAAGGCAACGTGCCCGGGAGATTAAAAGTCTGCCGGAGGGTGCGCAGGTGGGGACACTCCAACAAAATGTGGGCGACTGTCATCCGGGACCCACACTGACACAGGGGGGGATCCTCCTGACGCAAATGATGTCCGTGCGTCAGGTAGGTATGGCCGATGCGGAGCCGACACAGGATGACAGAGTCCCTGCGAGAAGCCCGCAGGGAGGACCGCCATACATCGGTCGTCTCCTTAACAGCCCGCAGTTTATTCGGCGAAGTCAGGCTACGCCACTCGTCATGCCACATCTGAAGCACCTTACGGCGCAACGCCAGCTGCAGATTGCGAGCCGGGAGGCCTATCTCCAAAGTGGGGGCGTCGATCGCCCCTTTGGCCAGCCTGTCGACACGTTCGTTCCCCGGGATGCCAACGTGACCTGGCGTCCAAACAAAGATCACCGAACGACCAGAGCGGGTAATGGCAAAAACAGACTCCTGAATTCCGGATAGCAGATTCCAGCCGCACCAAATTGTCCACAGCAGACCAGCCCTGACGGAAGCCACCCTGGGATGGAGCGAGGAGACCGCGCGACTCAAGGACCCAACACAAACGCCGCCCCACCATACGTTCGAGCAATTTGCACAAAACGTTGGTGAGGGTAATGGGACGATAGCTGTCCACTGCCAGAGGGTCCGCACCAGGCTTCAAGACGGGGACGATAACACTCTCTCGCCATTGCGACGGGAACACTCCCTCGCTCCAAATGCGGTTAAAGATGGCGAGGATGTGTCTCTGGCAGTCCCTGGAGAGACGCTTCAGCATCTGCGCGTGGGTGCAGTCCAGTCCTGGTGCTGTATCAGGGCCATCGGCGAGGGCAGCGAGGAATTACCTCTCGCTGAAAGGAGCATTGTATTTTTCAGAACGACGTGTGTGGAATGATAATGGCGTCCGCTCGGCGCGCTCCTTTAGAAAGCGAAAGGCAGGAGGGTAAGTTGCAGTCGCAGAGCTCGTAGCAAAGTGCGTGGCAAGGTGGTCAGCAATGGTGGCAGCGTCCGTGCAGACAGCGCCATCCAGGGAGATTCCAGGGAACCCATAGGGGTCTGATATCCAGAAATCCGCCGGATGCGAGACCACACGTGCGACGGGGAGACACGTGAGCCTAAGGATGAAACGTACCTCTCCCAGCACTCCTGCTTACGCCGTGCAATATGACGACGGGCCAAGGCACGGAGCTTCTTAAAAGCGATGTGGGTCTCCAGCGACGGGTGCCGCTTATGACGCTGGAGAGCCCGCCTACGGTCGCGAATAGCCTCAGCAATCTCCGGCGACCACCAGGGGACAGCCTTCCTCTGAGGGAGTCCAGAAGAGCGGGGGATGGCAATCTCGGCCGCAGAAATAATTGACGAGGTCAAGACACTGACCACCTCGTCAATGTCACCCTGTGGGGGAGAAGCAATGGTGGCATCGGAAGTAATAGCCGGCCAGTCAGCCCTGTTGAGAGCCCAGAGGGGCAGGCGACCAGAAGAATGACACTGGGGCAGTGACAAATAGATGGGAAAATGGTCACTACAACACAGGTCAGGATGCACTCTCCAGTGAAGGGATGGGACAAGTCTGGGGCTGTAAAGAGGGAGATCGATGGCCGAGAACGAGCCATGGGCCACAGTGAAATGCGTGGGAGCACCGGTGTTCAAGAGGTTAAGGTCGAGCTGAGCCAACACATGCTCCACGGCGCAACCGCGGTCTTCGGAGACAGTCCCACCCCATAGAGGGTTGTGGGCATTGAAATCGCCCAGAAGCAGCAATGGCGGCGGGAGCTGAGCCAGCAGCGCAGCCAAGACATGTCACGGGAGCTGCCCATACGAAGGAACGTAAACAGAGGAAACAGTAATAACCGGCGAGAGCTCAATCCTGACAGCGACTGCCTCTAAAGGCGTCAGAAGGGGTACTGGCGAGCTACAGACAGAGTGGTGAACAAAGAGGCAAACTCCACCTGAAGCTCGTTGACAGTCAGCGCGGTTCTTATAGTATCCCCGATAACCGCGAAGGGCAGGGGTCCGCATTGCTGGAAACCAAGTTTCCTGAAGAGCAATGCAGAGAACAGGGGAAACACTCAGAAGCATCTGGAGCTCAGGCAGGTGGCGGAAATAACCGCCGCAATTCCAATGGAGAATGGAAGCAGGAAGGGACTGGGAGAGCGTGAAGGCGACTAAGAGGCAGACGGCGCCTCAGAATCAACGGCCGCCACTGGGCGAGGGTCAGTTGTGTCCATAGGAGAGGCCCCAGAAGGTTCCGCGAGGGCAAGATCCGCGGCAGAGGCGAGGATCTCTACCTCATCCCCAGAGCGAGAACTATTGACAGCAGGCGGTACTGAAACTGCCGGAGCGTCCTTCTTCTTGGACACGATCCGTTCCTTCTTCTCGCGTCTGTACTTTCGCTTAGAGGGCTGGGAGAGTTTCTCTGAAGGAGCGTCGGAGGCTGACGACGACGCAGAAGCCCTACGACCAGCAGGTGGCAGAACCTTCAGCCACTGGCTGACATCCGGCGGGGTAGGAGAAGAAACGGAAGAAGGAAGGGCCCCGAGGGACCTCTTCCGCGAGAGAGGAACCGGCAGAGGCAACGGCGGCAGAGAAGGAGGGGGAGGGGGAGGGATCGAGCCCATTGGTTTTGGAGTAGATGTCACTCCCGAAGCATGTGCGGGGTGAGTGACAGAAGGGGGTTTGCCCCCAACTGCTAATGGGGCAACAGAGGAAGGCTTGCCCCGGGACACGAGGGGGGCAGAAAGAGATGAACGGCCCCGAGGGCCCACTGAAGGCGGCACAGATGAGGCGACAACTGCCGCCCGCGAGGGCGACGATAACGTGGCTGCAGCGTCCGCAATCTCCACATGTGGCGCTGGATGGGCAACGGGAGGACACATGCCGAAACTTCCAGCACTGGAAGCACCGCATCGGGGGAGGGACGTATGGCTTCACGTCACAATGGTAAACCACTACCTTGACCTTCTCAGGCAATACAGCACCCTCGAAGGCCAAGATAAAGGCACCGGTGGCCACCCTGTTGGTCTTGGGTCCTCTGTGCACACGACGGACAAAATTCACACCACGTCGTTCCAAGTTAGGTCTCAGCTCGTCATCGGACTGTAACAAGAGGTCGCGATGGTAAATAATCCCCTGGACCATATTTAAGCTACTGTGGGGAGTGACAGTGACGTCTCCCAGCTTATCACACAAGAGCAACGCCTGTGACTGGGCTGGGGAGGATGTCTTGAGGAGGATGGACCCATTCCTCATTTTAGACAACCCCGTCACTTCCCCAAACTTATCATCCAGGTGTTCCACAAAAAACATAGGCTTTGTCGAAAGAAAGGAGTCACCATCAGTCCTGCTGCAGACAAGGTATTGTGGTACATAAGGCTCCAGCTTGGCACTAGATCTGCGTCCCTCCCACGGCGCAGCCAACGAGGGGAACGACTGAGGGTCATATTTTGCAGCATCAAATTCAATTCTGCCTCGCTTAGAGACGCTGGTGGCAGTGCGCCACCAGCTTGGTGAGATTTATTGCGCTTCATTGCGCCACATCCGAACAGTTGCCACCTACTCCGAACGAGGGCTCTCCCCAAGGGCGCCACCTGGCCGATATCCCATTGCCCAGAGTCCCCATGCCCCAGACAAGATGGGCACATACTCCTTGGCATGCATGGGGAGGAAACAGCTCTGGCATCTGTAGTGCGATCCCTGCATGGTCAGGGGGCTACCACCAAGAGGGTACATAACGACCCAACCACAACGGACTGGCTACCGCGCTGGATTTTAGGTGTGGAAAGGGTCCACAGATGTCGTGGGCGCTAAGAAGGGGATTGTGCAAAAGACGAGGAGGCAACCCATAAGACATGGGGTGTAAATCGCGCAACACGACAACAGATAGCATGCAAGATGGAGGTGCACGATGGACCAATAGAAAAACACCACGTAAGGCGTCCTTCCCCAAATGGCACGCACTAACAACGGAAATTTTGAAAATGGCAGGTCAAACCATAGAGGGGACCATCACATAAGGCAGAAACTTTTGAGACTCCTTATAGTCGCCTCTTACGACAGGCAGGAATACCGCGGGCCTATTCTTACCCCCGAACCCGCAGGGGGAAAACCGTCTGAGGTTAGCGTCTATCCTGGGAGTCCAGCTGCAGTTTCCGATGCACCACTGCAGGTTTACTGTAACCTTTGCAGCTTCACATCGACCAGCAAACACAGAAATTCTATTGGGATTGAATACAACAGGCACCATGGCAACATCTGTCCAGGGCAGTAACATATCAAATTGTCAGAGGTTTGCGTCTATCTTGGGAGTCCAATAGCAGTTTCCGATGCACGACTGCAAGTTTACTGTAAACTTTGCAGCTTCACATTGACCAGTAAACACAGAAATTGCATCGGGACTGAATACAACAGTCACCATGGCAACTTCTGTCCAGGGGAGTAACACTTAAAACCGTCTGAGGTTCGTTTCTATTCTGAGAGTCCAGTAGCAGTTTCCGATGCACCACTGTATTTTTACTGTAATCTTTGCAGCTTCCCATTGACCAGGAAACACAGAAATTGTATCAGGATTAGATACAATAAGCACCATGGTGACGTCTGTCCAGCGGTGTAACACTTCAAATCGTCTGCGGCTCGCGTGTATCCTGGTAGTCGAGTAGCAGTTTCCGATGCACCTCTGCAGGTTTACTGTAAACTTTGCAGCTTCACATTGACCATCAAACACAGAAATTGCATCGGGATTGAAGACAACAGGCACCATTGCGAATTCTATCCAGGGGAGAAACACTTCAATCCGTCTAGGGTTCGCGTCTATACTAGGAGTGCAGTAGCATTTTCCAATGCACGACTGCAAGTTTACCGTAGACTTTTTAGATTCACATTGACCAGGAAACGCAGAAATTGAATCGGTATTGAATACAACATGCACCATGGCGACTTCTGTCCAGAGGATTAATACTTCAAACCATCTGAGGTTTGCATCTATGCTGGGAGTCCAGTAGGAGTTTCTGATGCACCACTGATGCTTTACTGTAACCTTTGCAGCTTTTCATTGACCAGGAAACGCAGAAATTGCATCGGGATTGAATACAACACACAGCATTACGATTTCTGTCCAGGGTATTAACACTTCAGACCGTCTGAAGTTTGTGTTTATCCTGGGAGACCAGTAGCAGTTTCCGATGCACCATTGCAAGTTTACTGTAACGTTTGCAGCTTCACATCGACCAGAAAACACAGAAATTGCACCGGGATTGAATACAACAGGGACCATGGCGATCTGTCCAGGGGATTAACACTTAAAACCGTCTAACGTACGTGTCAATCCTGGGAGTCCAATAGAGTTTCCAGTGCCCCACTCCAGGTTTACTGTTACCTTTGGTGCTTCACATTGACCAGAAAACACAAAAATAGCATCGGGGCTGAATACAACAGGCACCATGGCGACTTCTGTCCAGGGGAGTAACACTTCAAACCGTCTGAGGTTCGCGTCTATCCTGGGAGTCCAGTAGCAGTATTCCGATGCACCACTGCTGGTTTACTGTAACCTTTGCAGCTTCACATTGACCAGCAAACACAGTAATGACATCGGGATTGAATACAACAGGCACCATGGCGACTTCTGTCCAGGGGAGTAACACTTCAAACCGTCTGAGGTTCGCGTCTATCCTGGGAGTCCAGTAGCAGTATTCCGATGCACCACTGCTGGTTTACTGTAACCTTTGCAGCTTCACATTGACCAGCAAACACAGTAATGACATCGGGATTGAATACAACAGGCACCATGGCAACTTATGTCCAGGGGAGTAACACTTAAAACCGTCTGAGGTTCGCGTCTATCCTGGGAGTCCAGTAGCAGTACTCCGATGCACCACTGCTGGTTTACTGTAACCGTTGCAGCTTCACATTGACCGGGAAACGCAGATATTGCATCGTGATTGAATTCAACAGACACCATTACGATTTCTGTCCATGGCATTAACACTTCATCCCGTCGGAGGTTTGTACCTATTCTGGGAGTCCAGTAGCAGTTTCCGATGAACCACTGCAGGTTTGCTGTAACCTTTGCAGCTTCACATTTACCAGGAAACTCAGAAATTGCATCGGCGTTGAATACAACAGCACCATGGCGAATTCTGTCCAGGGGAGCAACACATCAATCCGTCTGAGTTTCGCGTCTATCCTGGGAGTTCAGTAGCAGTTTTCCATGCACCACTGCAGGTTTACTGTAACCGTTGCCGCTTCACATTGACCAAGAAACGAAGAAACTGCATCGGGCTTCAATACTACATGCACCATGCCGACTTCTGTCCAGGGGAGTAATCTTGAAACCATCTGAGGTTCGCGTCTATTCTGGGAGTCTAGTAGCAGTTTGCGATGCACCACAGCAGATTTAATGTAACCTTTGCGGCTTCGCATTGACCAGGAAACACAGAAATTGCCTGGGATTGAATACAACAGGCACCATTGAGACTTCTGTCCAGGGGAGCAGCACTTGAAACAGTCTGAGGTTCACGTTTATCCTTGGAGTCCAGTAGCAGTTTACTATGCATCACTGCAGGTTTACTGTAACCTTTGCAGCTTCACATGTACCAGGAATCACAGAAATTGCATGGGGATTGAATACAACAAGCAGTATTCTGAGCTCTGTCGAGAGGTTGACACTTTAAACCGTCTGGGATTCGCGTCTATCCTGGGAGTCCAGCAGAAGTCTTCGATGCACCACTGTAGGTTTACTGTAACCTTTGTAGCTTCACATTGACCAGGAAACACAGAATACAACAGGCACCATAGCGACTTCTGTTCAGGGGAGTAATACTTAAAACCGTGTGAGGTTCGCGTCTATCCTGAGAGTCCAGTAACAGTTTCCGATACACCACTGCAGGTTTACTGTTACATTTGCAGCTTCACATTGACCAGGAAACACAGATATTGCATTGTGATTGAATACAACAGACACCATGGCGACTTCTGTCCAGGGAAGTAAAACTTCAAACTGCCTTAAGTTCGCTTCTATCCTGGGAGATCACTAGCCGTTTCCGAAACAGCACTGCCGTTTACTGTAACTTTTGCAGGTTCACATGTACCAGGAATCACAGAAATTGCATGGGGATTGAATACAACAAGCAGTATTCTGACCTCTGTCGAGAAGTTGACACTTTAAACCGTCTGAAATTCGTGTCTATCCTGGAAGTCCAGCAGCAGTCTTCGATGCACCAGTGCAGGTTTAATGTAACCTTTGCAGCTTCCCATTGACCAGGAAACACAGAAACTGCATCGGGATTGAATACCACATGCACCATGGTGACTTCTGTCCAGGGAAATAACACTTCAAACCGTCTTAGCTTTTCGTCTATCCTGGGAGTCTAGCAGCAGTTTCCGATGCACCACTGCAGGTTTAATGTAGATTTGGCAGCTTCACATTGACCAGAAAACACAAAATTGCATACAAAGGGCACCATATCGACTAGGGGAGTAACACTTCAAGTAAGCTGTTGTTGGTGTCTATCCTGGGAGTCCAGTAGCTGTTTCCGATTGCAACACTGGAGGTTTGCCGTAACCTTTTAAATTTTGCATTGTCCAGGAACTACAGAAATTTGCATCGGCATAGAAAACAATAGGCACCATGGCGAATTCTGTCCAGGGAAGTAACACTTCAAACCGTGTGACGTTCGCGTCTATCCTGGGAGTCCAGTAGAATTTTCTGATGCACCACAGCAGGTTTACTGTACCGTTTGAAGCTTCACATTGTCCAGCAAACACAGAAATTGCATCGGGATTCAATACAACAGGCACCATGGCTACTTCTGTCCAGAGGAGTAACATTAGACACGGTCTGACGCTCGAGTCTATCCTGGGAGACCAGTAGTAGTTTCCGATGGACCACTGCAGGTTTACTGTAACCTTTGGAGGTTCACATTGACCAGGAAACACAGAAATTGCATCTGAATTGAATACAACAGGCAGCATTGGCGATATCTTTCCGGAGGTTGACACTTTAAACGGTCTGAGATTCGCGTCTATCTTGGGAGTCCAGCAGCAGCCTTCGATGCACCCTTGGTGATTTACTGTAAGCTTTGCAGCTTCACATTGACAACGAAACACAGAAATAGCAATAGGACTGAATCCAACAGGCACTATGTCGATTTCTGTCCAGGGGAGTAGCACTGCAAACGCTCTGAATTTCGCGTCTATCCTGGGAGTCCAGTAGCGGTTTCCGATGCACCACTGCAGGTTTTCAGTAATCTTTGCAGCTTCACATTGACCAGGAAACACAGAAATTGCATCGGGATTGAATATAACAGGAAGCATGGCGACCTCTGTCCAGAGGTTGACACTTTAAACTCCCTGTGATTCGCGTCATCTTGGGTTCGAGCAGCAGTCTTCGATGCACCACTGCAGGTTTACTGTATCCTCTGAAGCTTCACATTCACCACGAAAAACAAAAATTGCGTTGGGATTTAATACAACAGGCACCATGGCGACTTCTGTAGAGGGGCGTAACACATCAAACCCTCTGACGCTCGAGTCTATTCTGGAAGTCCAGTAGTTGTTTCTGATGCACCACTGCAGATTTACTGTACCCTTTCCAGTTTCACATTGACCATGAAACACAGAAATTGCATCGGCATTTAATACAACAGTCAGCATTATGACCTCTGTCGAGAGGTTGACACTTAAAATCCGTTTGAGATTCGCGTCTATCCTGAAACTCCAGCAGCTGTCTTCGATGCACCACTGAGGGTTTACTGTAACCTTTGCAGCTTCACGTTGACCAGGAATCACAGAAATTGCATCGGGTTTGAATACAACATGCAGCATGCTGACTTCTGTCTAGGGAAGTAACATTTCAAACCGTTTGTGGTTCGCGTCTATCCTGGGAATCTATTAACAATTTCCGATGCACCACTGAAGGTTTACAGTAACCTTTGCAGTTTCCCATTGACCAGGAAACACAGAGATTGCATCGTGATTGAATACAACAGGCACCATATCGAAATCTGCCTAGGGGAGTAACACTTCAAATTGGCTGACGTTCGCGTCTATCCTGGGAGTCTAGTAGCAGTTTCCGATGCACCACTGCTGGTTTAGTGTAACCTTTGCAGCTTTACATTGACCAGGAAACACAGATATTGCAGAGGGATAGAATACAACAGGCAGCATTGCGACCATTGTCCAGAGGTTGACACTTTATACCGTCTGTGATTAGCATTTATCCTGGGAGTCAAACAGTAGTCCTCGATGCACGACTGCAGGTTTTTTGGAACCTTTGCAGCTTCACATTGACCAGGAAACCCAGAAATTGCATCGGGATTGAATACAACAGGCACGATATCGACATCTGTTTAGGGGAGTAACACTTCGAAGTGGCTGATGTTCGCGTCTAATCTTGGAGTCCAGTAGCATTTTCCGATGCACCTTTGCAGGTTTACTGTAACCTTTGCAGCCTCACATTGACTAAGAAACACAAAAATGCATTGGAACTGAATACAACAGGCACAACGCCGACTTCTGTCAAGGGACGTAACACTTCAAACCGTCTGAGATTCGCGTCTATCCTGGTAGTCCAGTAGCAGTTTTCGATGCACCACTGCAGCTCTACTGTAACCTTTGCAGCTTCACATTAACCAGGGAACACAGAAATTGCATCAGAATTGAATACAACAGGAAGCATGGCGACCTCTGTCCAGAGGTTGACACATTAAACCGTCTGAGATTTGCATCTATCCAACAGTACTCTTCGATGCACGACTGCAGGTTTACTGTAACCCTTGCAGCTTCACATTGACCAGGAAACACAAATATTGCGTCGGGATTGAATACAACAGTCACCTTGGCGACTTCTGTCTAGAGAAGTAACACTTCAAACCGTCTGAAATTCACGTCTATCCTGGGAGTCCAGTTATAGTTTCCGATGCACCACTGCAGGTTTACTGTAACTTTTGCAGCTTCACATTGACCAGGAAACACAGAAATTGCATCAGGATTGAATACAACATACACCATGGCAAATTCTGTCTATGTTAGTAACATTTCAAAATGTCTGATGTTCGCGTCAACCTGGGAGTCCAGTAGCAGTTTACAATGCACCACTGCAGGATTACTGTATCCTCTGCAGCTTCACATTGACCACAAAAAACAAAAATTGCATTTTGACTGAATACAACAGGCACCATACCGACTTTTCTCCAGGGGAGTAACAATTCAAATCGTCTGAGATTCGCGTCTATCCTGGTATCCTATCCTATCCTATCTTGGGAGTCCAGTAATAGTTTCCGATGCACATCTGCAGGATTACTGTAACCTTTGCAGCTACACATTGACCAGGAAACACAGAAATTGCATCGGATTTGAATACATCATGCACCATGGTGACTTATGTCCAGGGCAGAAACACTTCAAAACGTCTGAGGTTGGCGTCAATGCTGGGAGTCTAGTAGCAGTTTACGATGCACTACTGCACGAATACTGTAACCTTTGCAGTTTCACATTGACCAGCAAACACAGAAATTGCATCGTGATTGAATACAACAGGCACCATATCGAAATCTGCCTAGGGGAGTAACACTTCAAATTAGCTAACGTTCGCGTCTAATCTGGGAGTCCGGCAGCATTTTCCGATGCACCACTGCAAATTTACTGTAACCTTTGCAGCTTCACATTGATCAGGAAACATAGAAATTGCATCGGGTTTGAATACAACAGGTACCATGGCGACTTCTGTCAAGGGAAGTAACACTTCAAACCGTCTGAGGTCCACGTCTATTCTGGGAGTCCAGTAACAGTTTGCGATGCACCACTGCAGCTTTACTGAAACCTTTGCAGCTTCACATTGACCAGGAAACACAGAAATTGCTTCGTGATTGAATACAACAGGCACCATATCGACATCTGTCTAGGGGAGTAACACTTCGAAGTGGCTTATGTGCGCGTCTAATCTGGAAGTCCAGTAACATTTTCCGATGCACGTTTGCAGGTTTACTGAAACCTTTACAGCCTCACATTGACTAGGAAACACAAAAATTCAATGGAACTGAATACAACAGGCACAACCACGACTTCTGTAAAGGAACGTAACACTTCAAACCGACTGAGATTCGCGTCTATCCTGGTATTCAAGTAACAGTTTTCGATGCACCACTGCAGCTTTACTGAAACCTTTTCAGCTTCACATTGACCAGGGAACACAGAAATTGCATCGGGAATGAATACAACAGCCAACATGGCGACCTCTGTCCAGAGGTTGACACTTTAAACCGTCTGAGATTCGCATCTATACTGGGAGTCCAACAGTAGTCTTCGATGCACGACTGCAGGTTTACTGTAGTCCTTGCAGCTTCACATTGACCAGGAAACACAAAAATTGCGTCGGGATTGAATACAACAGGGACCATACCAACTTTTGTCCAGGGGGGTAACAGTTCAAACCGTCTGAGATTCGCGTCTATCTTGGGAGTCCTGTAATAGTTTCCGATGCACATCTGCAGGATTACTGTAACCTTTGCAGCTTTCCATTGACCAGGAAACGCAGAAATTGCATCGGGATCGAATACAACTGGCAGAAATCTGCCCTCTGTCGAGAGGTTGACACTTTAAACCGTCTGAGAATCGCGACTATCGTGGGAGTCCAGCTCCAGTCTTCGATTCACCACTGATGCTTTACTGTAACATTTGCAGCTTCACATTGTCCAGAAAACACAGAAATTACATCGGAATTGAATACAAGATGCACCTTGGTGACTTCTGTCCACGGAAATAACATTTCAAACCTTTTGGGGTTCGCGTCTATTCTGGGAATCTATTAACAGTTTCCGATGCACCACTGCAGGTTTACTGTAACCTTTGAAGTTTCACATTGACCAGGAAAAACAGAGATTGAATCGTGATTGAATACAACAGGCACCATGGCAACTTCTGTGCAGGGAAGTGACACTTGAAACCATCGGAGGTCCGCGTCAATCCTGGGAGTCCAGGAGCAGTTTCCGATGCACCACTGCAGGATGCAGGATTACTGTAACCTTTGCAGCTTCCCATTGACCAGTAAAGACAGAAATGGCATCGGGACTGAATACAACAGGCAACATATCGACTTCTGTCTAGGGGAGTAACACTTCTAATTGGCTGATGATCGCATCTATCCTGGGAATCCAGTAGCATTTTCTGATGCAGCACTGCAAGTTTACTGTAACCTTTGCACCTTCATATTGACCAGCAAACACAGAAATTGCATCGGGATTGAATACAACAGGCACCATATCGACATATGTCTAGGAAAGGAACACATCAAATTGGCTGAGGTTCGCGTCTATCCTGGGAGGCCAGTAGCATTTGCTGATACACCACTGCAGGTTTACTGTAACCTTTGCAGCTTCTCAGTGACCAGGACACACAATAATTGCATCGGGATTGAATACAACATGCAACATGGTGACTTCTGTCAAGGGAGGTAACACTTCAAACAGTATAGAGATTCGCGTCTACCCTGGGAGTCCAGTAGGAGTTTCCGATTAACCACTGCAGCTTTACTGTATCCTTTGCAGCTTCTCGTTGACCAGCAACACAGAAACTGCATCGGGATTGAATACAACAGGCACCTTGGCGAATTCTGTCCAGAGGAGTAACACTACAAACCGTCTAAGATTCGCGTCTACCCTGAGAGTCCAGTAACAGTTTCCAATGCACCACTGCAGGTTTACTATAATCGTTGCAGCTTCACATTGTCCAGGAAACACAGAAATTGCATCGGGATTGAATACAACAGACACCATGGGGACATCTGTCCAGAGGAGAAACACTATAAACCGTCTGACGTTAGCGTCTATCCTGGGAGTCCAGTAGCAGTTTCCGATGGACCACTGCACGTTTACAGTAACCTTTGGAGCTTCACATTGACCAGGAAACTCAGTAATTGCATCGGGATTGAATACAACATGAATCTTGGTGATCTCTGTCCAGACGTTGACACATAAAAACGTCTGAGTTTCACGTCTATCCTGGGAGTCCAGCAGCAGGCTTCCGAGCATCATTGTAAGTTTACTGTAACCTTTGCAGCTTCACATTCACCAGGAAACCCAGAAATTGCATCGGGATTGAATACAACATGCACCATGGCGACTTCTGTCCAGGGAAGTAACACTTCCCACTGTCTGAGGTTCGCGTCTATCCTGGGAGTCTAGTAGCAGTTTCTGTTGCACCACTGCATGTTTACTGTAGCCTTTTCAGCTTCACATTGACCAGGAAACACAGAGATTGCATCGTGATTGAATAGAATTGGCCCAATGTCGACTTCTGTCAAGGGAAGTAACACTTCAAACCGTCTGAGGTCCTCGTCTATCCTGGGAGTCCAGTAGATTCACCACTGCCGGTTTAATGTAAGCTTTGCAGCTTCACATTGACCAGGAAACACAGAAATTTCATCGGGATTGAATACAACAGTCCGCATGGCGACCTCTGTCCAGAGGTTGACACTTTAAACTCTCTGTGATTCGCGTCTCTCCTGGGAGTCGAGCACAAGTCTTCTTTGCACCACTGTAGGTTTACTGTAGCCTTTGCAGCTCCACAGTGACCAGCAAACACAGAAACTGCATCGGGATTGAATACAATAGGCACCATGGCTTATTCTGTCCAGGGGAGTAACATTTCAAACCGTCTGAAATTCGCGTCTATCCTGGGAGTCCAGTAACAGTTTACAACTCACCACTGCAGGTTTACTGTAACCTTTGCAGCTTCACGTTGACCAGGAAAACACAGAGATTGTCTCGTGATTGCGTACAACAGAGACCATGGCGACTTCTGTCCAGGGAAGTAACACTTGAAACCGTCTGAGGTTCGCGTCTATCCTGGGAGTCTAGTAGCAGTTTCTGATGGACCACTGCAGGTTTACTGTAACCTTTGAAGTTTCACATTGACCAGGAAAAACAGAGATTGAATCGTGATTGAATACAACAGGCACCATGGCAACTTCTGTGCAGGGAAGTGACACTTGAAACCATCGGAGGTCCGCGTCAATCCTGGGAGTCCAGGAGCAGTTTCCGATGCACCACTGCAGGATGCAGGATTACTGTAACCTTTGCAGCTTCCCATTGACCAGTAAAGACAGAAATGGCATCGGGACTGAATACAACAGGCAACATATCGACTTCTGTCTAGGGGAGTAACACTTCTAATTGGCTGATGATCGCATCTATCCTGGGAATCCAGTAGCATTTTCTGATGCAGCACTGCAAGTTTACTGTAACCTTTGCACCTTCATATTGACCAGCAAACACAGAAATTGCATCGGGATTGAATACAACAGGCACCATATCGACATATGTCTAGGAAAGGAACACATCAAATTGGCTGAGGTTCGCGTCTATCCTGGGAGGCCAGTAGCATTTGCTGATACACCACTGCAGGTTTACTGTAACCTTTGCAGCTTCTCAGTGACCAGGACACACAATAATTGCATCGGGATTGAATACAACATGCAACATGGTGACTTCTGTCAAGGGAGGTAACACTTCAAACAGTATAGAGATTCGCGTCTACCCTGGGAGTCCAGTAGGAGTTTCCGATTAACCACTGCAGCTTTACTGTATCCTTTGCAGCTTCTCGTTGACCAGCAACACAGAAACTGCATCGGGATTGAATACAACAGGCACCTTGGCGAATTCTGTCCAGAGGAGTAACACTACAAACCGTCTAAGATTCGCGTCTACCCTGAGAGTCCAGTAACAGTTTCCAATGCACCACTGCAGGTTTACTATAATCGTTGCAGCTTCACATTGTCCAGGAAACACAGAAATTGCATCGGGATTGAATACAACAGACACCATGGGGACATCTGTCCAGAGGAGAAACACTATAAACCGTCTGACGTTAGCGTCTATCCTGGGAGTCCAGTAGCAGTTTCCGATGGACCACTGCACGTTTACAGTAACCTTTGGAGCTTCACATTGACCAGGAAACTCAGTAATTGCATCGGGATTGAATACAACATGAATCTTGGTGATCTCTGTCCAGACGTTGACACATAAAAACGTCTGAGTTTCACGTCTATCCTGGGAGTCCAGCAGCAGGCTTCCGAGCATCATTGTAAGTTTACTGTAACCTTTGCAGCTTCACATTCACCAGGAAACCCAGAAATTGCATCGGGATTGAATACAACATGCACCATGGCGACTTCTGTCCAGGGAAGTAACACTTCCCACTGTCTGAGGTTCGCGTCTATCCTGGGAGTCTAGTAGCAGTTTCTGTTGCACCACTGCATGTTTACTGTAGCCTTTTCAGCTTCACATTGACCAGGAAACACAGAGATTGCATCGTGATTGAATAGAATTGGCCCAATGTCGACTTCTGTCAAGGGAAGTAACACTTCAAACCGTCTGAGGTCCTCGTCTATCCTGGGAGTCCAGTAGATTCACCACTGCCGGTTTAATGTAAGCTTTGCAGCTTCACATTGACCAGGAAACACAGAAATTTCATCGGGATTGAATACAACAGTCCGCATGGCGACCTCTGTCCAGAGGTTGACACTTTAAACTCTCTGTGATTCGCGTCTCTCCTGGGAGTCGAGCACAAGTCTTCTTTGCACCACTGTAGGTTTACTGTAGCCTTTGCAGCTCCACAGTGACCAGCAAACACAGAAACTGCATCGGGATTGAATACAATAGGCACCATGGCTTATTCTGTCCAGGGGAGTAACATTTCAAACCGTCTGAAATTCGCGTCTATCCTGGGAGTCCAGTAACAGTTTACAACTCACCACTGCAGGTTTACTGTAACCTTTGCAGCTTCACGTTGACCAGGAAAACACAGAGATTGTCTCGTGATTGCGTACAACAGAGACCATGGCGACTTCTGTCCAGGGAAGTAACACTTGAAACCGTCTGAGGTTCGCGTCTATCCTGGGAGTCTAGTAGCAGTTTCTGATGGACCACTGCAGGTTTACTGTAACCTTTGCAGCTTCACATTGACCAGAAAAAACAGAAATTGCATCGGGATTGAATACAACAGGCAGCATGGCGACCTCTGTCCAGAGGTTGACACTTTAAACAGTCTGATATTCGCGTCTATCCTTAGAGTCCAGCAGCAGGCTTCCGTGTATCATTGTAGGTTTACTGTAACATTTGTACCTTCACATTCACCAGCAAACGCAGAAATTACATCGGAATTGAATACAACATGCCCCATGGCGACTTCTGTCTAGGGAAGTAACACTTCCCACTGTCTGAGGTTCGCGTCTATCCTGGGAGTCTAGTATCAGTTTCTGATGCACCACTGCAGGTTTACTATAACCTATCGCAGCTTCACATTAACCAGGAAACACAGAAATTTCATAGGGATTGAATACAACAGCCACCATAGCGACTTCTGTCCAGAGTAATAACACTTCAAACCGTCTGACGATCGCGTCTATCCTGGGAGTCCTGTAGCACTATCCGATGCACCACTGCAGGTTAATGTACCCTTTCCAGCTTCACATTGACCAGGAAACACAGAAATTGAATCGAGATTGAACACAATAGGCAGCATTCTGGCCTCCGTCGAGAGGTTGACAGTTTAAAGCGTCTGAGATTCGCATCTATCCTGGGAGTCCAGCACCAGTCTTCGACGCACCATTGGAGTTTCCTGTAACCTTTGCAGCTTCACATTGACCAGGAAAAACAAAAACTGCATCGGGATTGAATACAACTTGCACCATGGTGACTTCTGTCCTGGGAAGTAACACTTCAAGTCGTCTGAGGTACGCGTCTATCCTGGGTGTCCAGTAGCAGTTTCCGATGCACCACTGCAGGTTTACTGTAATCTTTGGAGCTTCAAATTGACCAGGAAACACAGAAATTGCATCGGGATTGGATACAACAGGCACCATGGCGACTTCTGTCTAGAGGAGTATTACTTCAAACCGTCTGAGGTTCGTATCTATCCTGGGAGTCCAGTAATTGTTTCCGAAGCAGCACTGCAGGTTTACTGTAACCTTTGCAGCTTCACATTGACCAGGAAACACAGAGATTGCATCGTGATTGAATACAAAAGGCACCATGTCGACTTCTGTCTAGGGGAGTAACAATTCAAATTGGCTGACGTTCGTGTCCATCCTGGGAGTCCAGTAGCATTTTCCGATGCACCACTGCAAGTTTACTGTAAACTTTGCAGCTTCACACTGACCAGGAAACACAGAAATTTCATAGGGATTGAATACCACAGCCACCATAGCGACTTCTGTCCAGAGTAATAACACTTCAAACCGTCTGACGATCGCGTCTATCCTGGGAGTCCTGTAGCAGTATCCGATGCACCACTGCAGGTTAATGTACCCTTTCCAGCTTCACATTGACCAGGAAACACAGAAATTGCATCGGGATTGAATACAACAGGCACCATGGCGACTTCCATCTACAGGAGTAACACTTCAAACCGTCTGAGATTCGCGTCTATCCTGGGAGTCCAGTAACTGTTTCCGATGCAACACAGCAGGTTTACTGTAACCTTTGCAGCTTCACATTGACCAGGAAACACAGGAATTGCATCGGGATTGAATACAACAGGCAGCATGGCGACCTCTGTAAAGAGGTTGACACTTATAACCATCTGAGATTCGCATCCATCCTGGGAGTCCAATAGTAGTCTTCAATGCACCACTGCAAGTTTACTGTATACTTTCCAGCTTCACATTGACCAGGAAACAAAGAGATTGCATCGGGATTGAATACAACAGACACCATGGCGACTTCTATCTAGAAGAGTAACCCTTCAAACCATCTAACATTCGCGTCTATCCTGGGAGTCCATTAGCAGCTTCCTCTCCACCACTGCAGGTTTACTGTATACTTTCCAGGTTTCCCATTGACCAGGAAACACAGAACTTGCATCGGGATTGAATACAACAGACACCATGGCGACTTCTATCTAGAAGAGTAACACTTCAAACCTTCTAAGATTCGCGTCCATCCTGGGAGTCCAGTAACAGTTTCCGATGCATCACTGCAGGTTTACTGTAACCTTTGCAGCTTCACATTGACCAGGAAACATAGAGATTGCATCAGGATTGAATGAAACATGCACCATGGTGACTTCTGTCCAGGGAAGTAACACTTCAATCAGTCTGAAATTCGCTTCTATTCTGGGAGTCCACTATCCGTTTCCGAAGCAGTACCGCAGGTTTACTGAAACCTTTGCAGCTTCACATTGACCAGGAAACGCAGGAATTGCATCGGGATATCATACAACAGGCAGCATGGCAATCCCTGTCCAGAGGTGGACACTTAAAAGCGTCTGAGATTAGCATCTATCCTGGGAGTCCAACAGTTGTCTTCGATGCACCACTGCAAGTTTACTGTAGCCTTTGCAGCTTCACATTGACCAGGAAACACAAAAACTGCATCGGGATTGAATACAACTTGCACCATGGTGACTTCTGTCCTGGGAAGTAACACTTCAAGTCGTCTGAGGTACGCGTCTATCCTGGGTGTCCAGTAGCAGTTTCCGATGCACCACTGCAGGTTTACTGTAATCTTTGGAGCTTCATATTGACCAGCAAACACAGAGATTGCATCGTGATTGAATACAACTGGCACCATGTCGACTTCTGTCTAGGGGAGTAACAATTCAAATTGGCTGATGTTCGTGTCCATCCTGGGAGTCCAGTAGCATTTTCCGATGCACCACTGCAAGTTTACTGTAGCCTTTGCAGCTTCACATTGACCATAAAACACAGAAACTGCATCGGGATTGAATTTAACTTGCACCATGGTGACTTTTGTCCACGGAAGTACCACTTCAAACTGTCTGAAATTCGCTTCTATTCTGGAAGTCCACTATCCGTTTCCGAAGCAGCACCGCAGGTTTACTAAAACCTTTGCAGCTTCACATAGCCCAGGAAGCACAGGAATTGCATCGGGATTCAATACAACTTGCACCATGGTGACTTCTGTCCAGGGAAGTAACACTTCAAACCGTCTGAGGTATGCGTCAATCCTAGGTGTCCAGTAGCAGTTTCCGATGCACCACTGCAGGTTTACTGTAATCTTTGCAGCTTCAAATTGACCAGGAAACACAGAAATTGCATAGGGGTTGGATGCACCAGGCACCATGGCGACTTCTTTCTAGAGGAGTATCACTTCACACCGTCTGAGGTTCATATCTATCCTGGGAGTCCAGTAATTGTTTCAGATGCACCAGTGAGGGTTTACTGTAAGCTTTGCAGCTTTACATTGACCAGGAAGCACAGAAATTGCCTTGGGATTGAATACAACAGTTACCATGGCGACTTCTGTCTAGGGGAGTAACAATTCAAATTGGCTGATGTTCGTGTCCATCCTGGGAGTCCAGTAGCATTTTCCGATGCACCACTGCAAGTTTACTGTAGCCTTTGCAGCATCACATTGACCATCAAACACAGAAACTGCATCGGGATTGATTACAACTTGCACCATGGTGACTTTTGTCCAGGGAAGTAACACTTCAAACCGTCTGAGAATCGCGTCTATCCTGGGAGTCCAGTGGTAGTTTCCGATGGACCACTGCACGTTTACTGTAACCTTTGCAGCTTCACATTGACCAAGAAACACATAACTTGCATCGGGATTGAATACAACAGGCATCATGGCGACTTCTATCCAGAAGAGTAACACTTCAAACCGTCTGAGAATCGCGTCTATCCTGGGAGTCCAGTAATAGTTTCCGATGCCCCACTGCAGGTTTACTGCAACCTTTGCAGCTTCACATTGACCAGGAAACATAGAAATTGCATCAGGATTGAATGAAACATGCACCATGGTGACTTCTGTCCAGGGAAGTAACGCTTCAAACTGTCTGAAATTCGCTTCTATTCTGGAAGTCCACTATCCGTTTCCGAAGTAGCACCGCAGGTTTACTGACACCTTTGCAGCTTCACATTGACCAGGAAACACAGGAATTGCATCGGGATTGAATACAACAGGCAGCATGGCAACCTCTGTCCAGAGGTTGACACTTAAAACCGTCTGAGATTAGTATCTATCCTGGGAGTCCAACAGTTGTCTTCGATGCACCACTGCAAGTTTTCTGTAGCTTTTGCAGCATCCCATTGACAAGGAAACACAGAAAATGCATCGGGATTGAATACAATTTGCACCATGGTGACTTCTGTCCTGGGAAGTAACACTTCAAACCGTCTGAGGGTCGCGTCTATCCTGGGTGTCCAGTAGCAGTTTCCGATGCACCACTGCAGGTTTACTGTAATCTTTGCAGCTTCAAAATTGACCAGGAAACACAGAAATTGCATCGGGATTGGATACGACAGGCACCATGGCGACTTCTGTCTAGAGGAGTATCACTTAAAACCGTCTGAGGTTCGCATCTATTCTGGGAGTCCAGTAATTGTATCAGATGTACCAGTGAGGGCTTACTGTAAGCTTTGCAGCTTCTCATTGACCAGGAAACACAGAAATTGCATCAGGATTGAATACAATACGCACCAAGGCGACCTCTGTTTATGGCAGTAACACTTCAAACTGTCTGAGTTTCGCGTCTATTCTGGGAGTCCACTATCCGTTTCCGAAGCAGCACTGCAGGTGTACTGTAACCTTTGCAGCTTCACATTGACCAGGAAACACCGAATTTTTTTCGGGATTGAATACAACAGGCAGCATGGCGACCTCTGTCCAGAGGATGACACTTTAAACCGTCTGTTATTAGCATTTATCCTGGGAGTCCAACAGTTGTCTTCGATGCAGCACTGGAGGTTTACTGAACCCTTTGCAGCTTCACACTGGCCAGGAAACACGGAAATTGCATCGGAATTTAATACAACAGGCACCATGGCGACTTCTGTCCAGAAGAGTTACACTTCAACCTGTCTGAGGTTCGCGTCTATTTTGAGACTCCACTATCCGTTTCCAAAGCAGCACTGCAGGTTTACTGTAACCTTTGCAGCTTCACGTTGACCAGGAAACACCAAAATTGTATCGGGATTGAATACAACAGGCAGCATGGCGACCTCTGTCCAGAGGATGACACTTTAAACCGTCTGTTAATAGCATCTATCCTGGGAATCCAACAGTTGTGTTCGATGCACCACTGCAGGTATACTGTAACCTTTGCAGCTTCACACTGAGCAGGAAACACATAGATTACATAGTGATTGAATACAACAGGCACCATGGCGACTTCTGTCCAGTAAAGTATACTTAAAATCGTCTGAGGTACGCGTCTATCCTGAGAGTCTAATAGCATTTTCCGATGGACCACTGCAGGTTTATTGTAACGTTTGCAACTTCACATTGACCAGGAAACACAGAAATTGCATCGGGATTAAATACAACAGGCACCATGCCGACTTCTGTATAGGGGAGATACACTTCAACCGTCTGAGGTTCACGTATATCCTGGGAGTCGAGTAGGAGTTTCCGATGCACCACTGCAGGTTTACTGTAGCCTTTCCAACTTCACATTGACCAGGAAACACAGAAATTACATAGAGATTGAATACAACAGCCACCATGTCGACTTCTGTCCAGGGGAGTAACACTTCAAACTGTCCGAGGTTCGCGTCTATCCTGGGAGGCCAGTAACAGTTTCCGATGCACCACTGCAGGTTTACTGTATCCTTTGCAGCTTCTTATTGTCCAGGAAACAAAGAAATTGCATCGGGATTGTATACAACGGACACCATATCGACTTCTGTCTAACGGAGTAACATTTCAAACCGTCTGAAGTTCGCGTCTATCCTGGGAGTCCAATAAAATTTTCCGGTGCACCACTGCAGGTTTATTTTAACCTTTGCAGCTACACATTGACCAGGAAACACAAAAACTGCGTCGGGATTGAATACAACAGGCTCCATGGCAAATTCTGTTCAGGGGAGTAACACTTCAAACCGTCTAAGGTTCGCGTCTATCCTGGGAGTCGAGTAGTAGTTTCCGATGCACCACTGCAGGTTTACTGTAACCTTTGTAACTTCACATTGATCAGGAAAATACAGAAATTGCATCGGGATTGAATACAACAGCCACCATTTCGACTTCTGACTAGTGGAGTAACACTTCAAATTGCCTGAAGTTCGCGTCTACCCTGGGAGTCCAATAAAATTTTCCGGTGCACCACTGCAGGTTTATTTTAACCTTTGCAGCTACACATTGACCAGGAAACACAAAAACTGCGTCGGGATTGAATACAACAGGCTCCATGGCAAATTCTGTTCACGGGAGTAACACTTCAAACCGTCTAAGGTTCGCGTCTATCCTGGGAGTCGAGTAGTAGTTTCCGATGCACCACTGCAGGTTTACTGTAACCTTTGTAACTTCACATTGATCAGGAAAATACAGAAATTGCATCGGGATTGAATACAACAGCCACCATTTCGACTTCTGACTAGTGGAGTAACACTTCAAATTGCCTGAAGTTCGCGTCTACCCTGGGAGTCCAATAAAATTTTCCGGTGCACCACTGCAGGTTTATTTTAACCTTTGCAGCTACACATTGACCAGGAAACACAAAAACTGCGTCGGGATTGAATACAACAGGCTCCATGGCAAATTCTGTTCACGGGAGTAACACTTCAAACCGTCTAAGGTTCGCGTCTATCCTGGGAGTCGAGTAGTAGTTTCCGATGCACCACTGCAGGTTTACTGTAACCTTTGTAACTTCACATTGATCAGGAAAATACAGAAATTGCATCGGGATTGAATACAACAGCCACCATTTCGACTTCTGACTAGTGGAGTAACACTTCAAATTGCCTGAAGTTCGCGTCTACCCTGGGAGTCCAATAAAATTTTCCGGTGCACCACTGCAGGTTTATTTTAACCTTTGCAGCTACACATTGACCAGGAAACACAAAAACTGCGTCGGGATTGAATACAACAGGCTCCATGGCAAATTCTGTTCACGGGAGTAACACTTCAAACCGTCTAAGGTTCGCGTCTATCCTGGGAGTCGAGTAGTAGTTTCCGATGCACCACTGCAGGTTTACTGTAACCTTTGTAACTTCACATTGATCAGGAAAATACAGAAATTGCATCGGGATTGAATACAACAGCCACCATTTCGACTTCTGACTAGTGGAGTAACACTTCAAATTGCCTGATGTTCGCGTCTATCCTGGGAGTCCAGTAGCAATTTCCGGTGCACGACTGCAGGTTTTCTGTAACCTTTGCAGCTTCACATTGACCATGAAACACAGACACTGCATCGTGATTGATACGTCAGGCACCATGGCGACTTCTGTCCAGGGAAGTAACGCTTCAAACTCTCTGAGGTTCGCGTTAATCTTGGGAGTCTACTAGTCGTTTCCGAAGCAGCACTGCAGGTTTAATGTAACCTTTGCAGCTTCACATTGTCCAGGAAACACAGAAATTTCAACTGGATTTTATACAAGAGGCACCATGGCGACTTCTGTTTTATGGATTTACACTTCAAACTCTCGAAGGTTGGCGTCTATGATGGGCAGTAGCAGTTTTCAATGCACCACCGCAGGTTTACTGTCGCCTTTGCAGCTTCACATTGACCAGGAAACACAGAAATTACAACGGGATTGAAAACAACAGTCACCATGCCAACTTCTGTCCAGAGAGTAACACTTCAAACCGTGAGGTTCGCGTGTACCCTGGGAGTCCAGTAGCAGTTTCCGATGCAGCACTGCAGGTTTACTGTAGCCTTTGCAGCATCACATTCACCAGGAAACACAGAAATTGCATCGAGATTGAATGCAACAGACACCATATCGACTTAAGTCTAGGGGAGTAACACTTCGAATTGGCTGATGTTCGCGTCTATCCTGGGAGTCCAGTCGCAGTTTCCGATGCCCACTGCAGGTTTACTGTAACTTTTGCAGCTTCACATCGACCAGGAAACACAGAAATTGCATCGGGATTTAATACATCTGCCACCATGGCGACTTCTGTCCAGGCGAATAACACTTCAAACTGTCTGAGGTTCGCGTCTATCCTGGGAGCATAGTAGCAGTTTCCAATGCATTCTAAACATTCATGGTGGTGTCTGATTGTACTGTATCCTGTCGCCCCACCACTTTCGCGCAACGACGCTCTGATCGTGTTTTTTAGGGAATTAACTAGTTTGAATCTGGGACCTGTTGCTGCTAAGGAGACGCCAGACCACACATGACATGTAGAATTCAGAAGAGTTCAGTGAGACTAGCGATGATATAACCAAATACTAAATGATTTCAGCGTCAGCTCCACTGCACTCCCTGTAAAAGATACTTAATTCTAACTAAATTTAGTGGAAAGGTTTCAAGGCTTTCCTATTTTTAGTTAGCTGGTAAAATAACGTCGAAAAAGCAGTTAAGTTTACATTGGAATTTTTATTCTACTCACAAAACATCGTTTATAAATTACACTATTGATAAAAGGAAATGTTTTAACAGGATGTTAAAAACCAAATGCGTTCAACAAAAATGTGAACGAATATTTCCTGAATGGGTTTCCAAGTTCTACAATCGATCAAAGGATGACCTATGCCATATCACATCTATAATCTAGGTTTAAATTAAAATTCACAAAAGAGCAACCTATCAAAATGGTCTACAGTGACCCTTAATTATCTTTAATTACTTATCTAACTTGTCGTAAATTACAGTGGCTGATGTGGCTTCTCAATAACTATATATCAGAAAAAATTATCGCGTTTCAGATTTTCACTTCAAGTGGCAAATGTGAACACCATGAATTGTAATTGACTATCGACACTAGTATTACGCAAAAAGGGGGTGTAACAGATGAGACTTCTGCAGTTCTGAGTGAAGCCTTATGCGCTCAAGAATGCGGCATCGCGTGCGTTCATTACCTTGTCGGTGTTTAAGCAGCGTCAGGGCGGCAGCGGCCGGCGCAGCAGCCATCCAGTTCGCCGTCTCGGAACCAACTCCCTTCTAACTTCTCCTTACTACAATTTACCGAAGTTAGTTTAAAAAAACTATCTGGCTTTGTTTTCATCTGAACAATCAGGGTCTCAAAGTTAACCTTAAGCTACGCCTACAAAAATTCTGTCCATCCAATGAGAAACGTTATACTTTTCGTGGTGGGGTAATTTTTTTTAAAGTTTGCAACGTAAAAGAGACGCTAAAAAGTCTCACGCTAAAACCTACAGCTGGTGTGGTCCTTTTAGCGTTATCGTGAGATATATACTGTTCTTCTGGAGGGCTCTATCTTTTAACATGGGCTGACACGCGAAAAAGTCTCACGCTAAAACTTGGGGGTGGTAGTGGCCCTTTTTGTGTTATCGTAAGACCTATACTGTTTTTCTGGAGGGCTCTAGCTTTGAACACGGAATGGTGGTGGTCCTTAACGTAACAGAGACGCGAAAAAGCCTCACACTAAAACGTGCGGGTTGTGTAGTAGTACAGGTAGGCTCGCGGCGTGGGTGCCCAGCCACTCCCTTATCGTAGGGCCTTCTAGCTTAACACGGTTCTGCTCTCGGCTACTGTTCTCGTTTCTTCCCTCGGAACTGCGTCTGCCTCACGGTGGGAAGGTACGACATGCATTTAGGCATTCTTGTGTTAGTCTGTGGTATTCCATTTGCTCACTCGTTACTCGTATAACTTTGGTTAATTTAATGTCACGCTTTATTCGGAGCTATATGACATACTACTGGATTTGCTCATGATGTCAGGGTTTTCATGGAAGGTGTTGGATTTGCCTGACACCTTACATATCACCACCCTTCGAACTTAATTTTTGCACTGAATTTAGGCAATGATTGAATCGTTGTCTGTGTCAGTCAAAAATTTTCTAATTTATCTAAATTTTGTTGCACACTGTTCAGTCATATTATTCTGTTCTATGCTAGTTTGTATTACTAATTTATATTTTTATATTCTTCCACATTATAATTAAAATGACAAGAGAAGAATATTTTTATACTATTATTAATTTTTAATTATTTTCTTTCTTTATTTAAGTGTGAAGTATTTTTTTTTAAGCAGTTTGTTTTCGAAAGTGAGGAGTCTTTCACATCGATTTTCTTAGAAATATTGTTTTTATAAATGTAGTAATTAAGTAAAATCTATTTGTGACACATTTTCTAAATATCATGAGCAAGTAAAAATAATTTTGTTTCTAGACACTCATTTCAACATTGTTACACTAACAAATAAGAATTATTCCCAAGAATTGCTTTGACAATGAAATATATATACACAAGTATTGAGATATTATCCTAATAAATTGTACAAATGTTAAAAAAAGGGAAAACATCCAACAAGATAATTTTTTATTCCTTGTTTTTATTACGAGAAAATAAGTAAAATATAGTTATTCTTTTATTTTTATGAGGAGAAAATAAGTGGCATATTTTTTCTTTATATACTGTCCATTTCAGAACTAATGACTTATTTTTATCGACAGTCTATTCTTTATTTAAGTCCATAGTCAATGACTGTTATTTTGTAGTTTATTAGCTGTCTCGTGTGCTTAAGTTATTTAGTTTTCACACGTTTCTTTTGCACAATTCCTACATCACATAATTTGATTCACACATTCACACAATCCTCTGAATGTTCAAGCACGAGGTTGGCGAATGTTTTTGCATGAACGTGATGGACTTGAGCGAGATGGATGTGGGCAAGTATTTGATGTACAGCTTCGTTCGTCGTTCCTTGTTGGCTTTGCAAGTGTGTGTTGCTGTTGTGGAGGTCCCATAATGGAATGGAGCTGTGAGTGCAGAATCTCATGGTTTACTGGCTTTGTATGCGTGAAAGTCATCGTTATGTGTTGCTGAATGCGGTCGTTTTCCGTTGTAATACTTCGCAGACGACTAGTTTACAATAGGATAGGGATTTCAGAAGGTATGTCGTCTATTCTTCACCCATCTTCTTTCTTGGTCTCAATCTTGCGAATCTTCAACTTCTATTCTTCCTGCTTTTTCTCTGCTTCTTACTTGCCTCTTGGTTCTTCTCTGGGCAGGATATGGAAATATTTATTGATAACTAGTCGCTTTGAAGTTCTCCTCCTAGTAACAGTTTGATAAATTCTTTGGGCGCGTCATTTTTAATTTGTGGAAGTTCTTCTTCAGTTTCGTGCATCAGCGTGCTCTTTAATAGCAGTAGTGTGACTTTTACGCATATTTTTTGCCAGTGGTGGCTTGCCCAAGCGGTCTTCTCGTTTTTTGCTCGCTCCGCTGAGTGGGGGCGCCCCGGGGTTTACGAGCGGTGAAAATCCGGTGTCTACTTGTCTGTCCGTGCAGCCATCCCCTACTGACACTAGGCGCGTCTCTGTAGGGCTCCGTCACTGTCCATCCCAGCAGGGTTCCACCTAGCGGGCACATTTATTGCCCACTTTCGCTACAAGGTTTCGCCTTTCCCTTCTCTCGACGCTCCTGCTATGTAGGAATTGAGTCTTGCTACTTACGTCCTTTTCTTTCTTGATACTTCTCGCGTTGCAACTTGTGGGTCGTTGCATCTCTTCCTTGGTGGAGTTTCTACAATGGTTCTTACAAAAAGTTTTACTTAACCTACTTGTTTTACCCTTCTTAAAAAGCTTTACAAATTTCGGCGCCCTTTCCATGTAACAATTCTAAGATATTTGGAGTCTTAACGTCTACTCAAGAATCCTCAAATTCGTTTTTTATTTTTGTGTAGTGTCGTGGTGTATAGTATTTTAGTATTTCATGCTGTTAGACTATCTACGCTTTATCCCTTCACCTTAATCTATGGTACTATTGGTGTTATTATTGAAACTACTTTCTTTTTTCCACCATCCTCTCTCTTCATTCTTCTTTCTCCTGACGATCTTATCTGCAACACAATCTTTCAATATTGTGCTGGTTATTTACGAGTAATAAAATTAATCTTCAAACTTTTACTGAAAATGTTTAATACTGCCAGCCTTAGGTAAAAATACCTCTGCTTTATTTCGTAAAATACCCTCTAATTCTCTTTTACTGTGTTCCGAAATACCTTGAACTTCTTGCAATTTTTCGTCGATTTCTTTATGAACTTCTAACATGAGTTGAGGCGATTCCTCCTTTTGTACATACCATTCTAATTCTTCATCCTCTTTATCTCGCGTCATTCTTAATTGTTTGTTTATAACTGGTATCTCTTCTAATTTTAGCTTTTGCTCAAAGAGAAGTGTGACATTCCCGAATGTTACGCTACCTTTCCCCATATCTATTATCGCTCATCTCTCATTTCAAAAATCTGCACTTATAATCAAATCTACAGTTAGTTTAGGTATAATCACGAAGTTGGCTTCGATCTTTTGACCTTGGCACGAAAGAGTTAAACTTGTTTGTCTCGTAACTTCCGCGGCATTGTTTCTAATAGGACCTCTTACTTTAATCTTACGTGTTTTCAGAACTGGCAATTCCTCATTGGCATTACACTGCATGAATAAATTTTCTGAGATCGCAGTCAGTTCACTTCCGCTATCAATTACAATATTGACTGGGATATGCTTTATCATGGCCTTCACAATTGGTTGAATTTGAAAGGGTTGGTTCTGTTCTTCTTCTTCTTGCATCAACGAATCCTCCACTGAATCATACATGAGTCTTTTTAGGAATTTCCCTTGTGAATTCGAACTTTCTGTAGGATAAGCTTCGACTGCTACTTCTCTCTCTTTTATTTCCTCTTATCTATTTCTTCCTTCATTTACGCTTTCTTCTACATCCTATACTTTTTCCTCATCCTCGTCTATCTTCTCCTTCTTCGTCGCTACTTCCACATAATCGCATCTAAATGCACTAATTATCGTTTCATAACTTCCTTCATTATATACGTTGGGTTGTGTGCCCACTCGTAACTTATTTTCGACTATTGTCGACTGCGCATTATCCTCATTGAATTCGCTTTCCCTGGTTTCCATCTCAAATAGCTCTGCAATACTCATTACTTCGTTCTTTCCCCCTACATTCGTTATGCATGCCTCTGGTAATTCATCTTCCTCGTCAGCATTCTCCCAATTAATTTCGTCCCAACACGCTATTGTTATTTTATTGTCTTCGTTTTCATCTGGTCCCTGCGGATTTGTGTCTTCCTTTTGCTCTTCTCGTCATAAGTTATTTACTTCTCTGTTCAAGGTACTGAAATTGTCCTGGGTCAGTGCGTCATTCTCTTTGGCATGGGCGCTTAGCTGTCAATTCGAACGTTTATCGGGGGTTTGGTGGTCTTACCTCCACCTCTTCTATCTGTATTCGTTTTTCTTGTTCAGCTTGTTGATAGTGGTTTCTTTGTTGATAATTTGTCGGTCTATTGGTTCTCCAGTACCTGTTCTGGTTGTCGTTATTCTCTCTGTAATAGTTGTTGCGTTTCCTGGGCGAATTATAGTTATTGCCATATTCTCTTCTAAATCCATAACCGGTTCTTTGTTGAAATCTATTATCGTTTCTTGGTGCGAAGCTATCACGTGGTTCGTAATTATTGTTTCTTCGTACTGTGTCTTGTGGATTCCACTGCTTTTTGCTTTCGTTTTCACGTGCACTTCGTCTTTTTCTTGCGTCATCTTCCGAAAATATGAACTCTAGTTCCCTTAGAATACCTTTAAATGCTTCGACGTCATTGCCTCCGCGACCTACTACTGATTGCTGGTATTTCAATGGTAGCTTCATCACGCATAATTTAATCAACTCTCCGTCACTGTATGGTACATCTAAGCATTGATTTTTGTTTGCCATTACTTCGAAAAATTTCACGGGACTCTTCTCTCCTGAATTATCAAAATATGGATTCTGTAATAATTCGTACTTCACTCTGTTCTGTGCTTCGCTGGACCAATATCGTGAGAGAAACTTCTCTCTGAAATCTTCGTACGATCGGCATGTCGCTGCAACATTCTGCATGGTTTCTGCGACTGTTCCTGACATGTGTGCACATATAAAGTCTAATTTGTGTGCTAGCGTCCAGTGTTCTGGTAATCCTACTCGGAATTGATCAATAAAAGTTCGTGGATGTAATGTGTTTCCTTCTCGAAAGTGTTGAAATTTTCTGACTGTGAGGAAATGATCGTTGTCGTACTTCGTCATAGTTCCATGTGAAATTCGCGATTCTTCGCCACTTTTGTTTCTGATCATTTCTCCCGTCGTTCTTTCCTGTTGTGGTAGATCCATTGGATATTGTCCACTGTAACTTTCGCGTACCCGCGGTGCAGGCTGTCTGATTTCACGTATGTTACTTTCCGCCTGTGACTGCAATCGCAAATGCGTAATATCTTTGTAAATTTCTTGTTTCTCCCGTGCTGTTACAGATACGGACGTGGTTGCAGACTCTGTGCTTGTTCAATCTTGTTCACTACGCTCTTCAATGGTTTGCAACAACTCTGTTCGCAATTTCTGAAATTGTCGCTTCGTTTGCGCTACTATTTTGACTATGCGGTTATTATACCTTTTCAGCGCTGCTTTTGTGATACGTTTGTGTAACACACTTTTTTCAACAATTTCACGCGCTGTACCTGCTGCTTGTCTAGTAATTACGTTTATATGTTTCTCTAATTTCTTGACTTCTCTCTGGGTGTTGTTACGTAATGTTTTGATCTCGTCCTGAGTGTCATTACGCAATGTTTGTACGTCCATTTACCTTGTCAATGTCTGTCCTCAATTGATTGTAACTTGTTATTAAGTTTCCTATCACTTCTCGAGATTCTTTTGCCTCGTCTTCAATATGACTTAGGTGTAACTGAATTTTTTTGTTTTGTTCTTTAATATCACGCATTTGTCTCGTGGTTTCTGCATTCTGAATTTGAATTTGGTTCGCTATTTCTTTATTCTGCCTTGTCATGGTTTCCGTAATTTGTTGTAATAATTCTGCCAGATTGGTGGGTCCTATTGCCTTTTCTTCCGATGTCCAACGCTGTGTTTTCGCCCAAGTGTTGGTTCGCAACCGATTGCATTGAACTGTGCTGTGACACGTTTCTGCTCGCATTCCTTGTAGTCTGTGGTGAGGAAGCTATGATTACTTGTGCTATGGGTTCTACGTATTCAAGACGCAAGTTAAAATCCTTATCGACTGTCTCACTAGTTTCCTGCTCCTCTGTCGTATGCTGACCTAGGTTTTCTGTGCCTTGGCGTACATTATCCTTGTTATGGTTCGTTATCTGTCCTATTTCTCGCGATACTGCAACGTCTGTTGTACTGTCCTCTATTCTCTGTCCATTTTCATGCTGGGTCTCTACATCAATTCGGTCAAGGTCTCGATTTGCCATTGCTAATCTTTCCGAATCCCTTATTTTCTGTTTTAAAAGCAATTCACTCGCCCTACTTCGCGTCAACAAGCGCTCATACGATCTCACACGTTTCATAACGTTTTTGTTCACACGACTTGACACTACCAAGACTGACAACCCATTCACTTACTTGTTGGGTCAGAACCAACTTGTCAACGATGTATCCGCCACCTGCGCACCTGCATTGCAAGAGAAAACTTAATTCTAACAATTTTCAATATTCATAACTTAATTATGCTATTGTCTCTGCTAGACTAATTTCTGTTTAATACTTTTACTATCTATCGATGCAGCTACTGTTGTTGACTATGTATAACTTTAGAAAAACAATTTACTACGAAAATTTTTCAGCAGGTATTTTTCTGACCTAGTTAGGCATGTGGTCGACCTTCAATCATGGTATTTTACCATCCTGGCAGGGTCGCCATTTTCTAAACATTCATGGTGGTGTCTGATTGTACTATATTGTGTCTCCCTACCACTTTCGCGCAACGATGCTCTGAGCGTGTTTTTTAGGGAATTAACTAGTTTGAACCTGGGACCTGTTGCTGCTAAGGAGACGCCAGACCACACATGACATGTAGAATTCAGAAGAGTTCAGTGAGACTAGCGATGATATAACCAAATACTAAATGATTTCAGCGTCAGCTCCACTGCACTCCCTGTAAAATATACTTAATACTAACTAAATTTAGTGGAAAGGGTTCAAGGCTTTCCTATTTTTAGTTAGCTGTTAAAATAACGTAGAAAAAGCAGTTAAGTTTGCATTGGAATTTTTATTCTACTCACAAAACCTCGTTTATAAATTACACTATTGATAAAAGGAAATGTTTTAACAGGATGGTAAAAACCAAATGCGTTCAACAAAAATGTGAACGAATATTCCCTGAATGGGTTTCCAAGTTCTACAATCGATCGAAGGATAACCTATGCCATATCACATCTATAATCTAGGTTTAAATTAAGTTTCACAAAAGAGCAAACTATCAAAATGGTCTACAGTGACCCTTAATTATCTTTAATTACTTATCTAACTTGTCGTAAATTACAGTGGCTGATGTGGCTTCTCAATAACTATATATCAGAAAAAATTATCGCGTTTCAGATTTTCACTTCAAGTGGCAAATGTGAACACCATGAATTGTAATTGACTATCGACACTAGTATTACGCAAAAAGGGGGTGTAACAGATGAGACTTCTGCAGTTCTGAGTGAAGCCTTATGCGCTCAAGAATGCGGCATCGCGTGCGTTCATTACCTTGTCGGTGTTTAAGCAGCGTCAGGGCGGCAGCGGCCGGCGCAGCAGCCATCCAGTTCGCCGTCTCGGAACCAACTCCCTTCTAACTTCTCCTTACTACAATTTACCGAAGTTAGTTTAAAAAAACTATCTGGCTTTGTTTTCATCTGAACAATCAGGGTCTCAAAGTTAACCTTAAGCTACGCCTACAAAAATTCTGTCCATCCAATGAGAAACGTTATACTTTTCGTGGTGGGGTAATTTTTTTTAAAGTTTGCAACGTAAAAGAGACGCTAAAAAGTCTCACGCTAAAACCTACAGCTGGTGTGGTCCTTTTAGCGTTATCGTGAGATATATACTGTTCTTCTGGAGGGCTCTATCTTTTAACATGGGCTGACACGCGAAAAAGTCTCACGCTAAAACTTGGGGGTGGTAGTGGCCCTTTTTGTGTTATCGTAAGACCTATACTGTTTTTCTGGAGGGCTCTAGCTTTGAACACGGAATGGTGGTGGTCCTTAACGTAACAGAGACGCGAAAAAGCCTCACACTAAAACGTGCGGGTTGTGTAGTAGTACAGGTAGGCTCGCGGCGTGGGTGCCCAGCCACTCCCTTATCGTAGGGCCTTCTAGCTTAACACGGTTCTGCTCTCGGCTACTGTTCTCGTTTCTTCCCTCGGAACTGCGTCTGCCTCACGGTGGGAAGGTACGACATGCATTTAGGTATTCTTGTGTTAGTCTGTGGTATTCCATTTCCTCACTCGTTACTCGTATTACTTTGGTTAATTTAATGTCACGATTTATTCGGATTTGCTTATCATGTCAGGGTTTTCATGGAAGCTGTTGGATTTGCCTGACACCTTACAGCATCACTGCAGGTTTACTGTAACCTTTGCAGCTTCACATTGTCCAGGAAACACATAATTTGCATCAGGATTGAATACCACAGGCACCATATCGACTTCTGTCTAGGGGAGTAACACTTCAAAATAGCTGATGTTCGCGTCTATCCTGGGAGACCAATAGCATTTTCCGATGCACGACTGCAGGTTTACTGTAACCTTTGCTGCTACACATTGAACAGGGAACACAAAAACTGCGTCGGGATTGAATATAACAGGTTCCATGGCGAATTCTTGCTGGGGGATAACATTTCAAATCGTCTGAAGTTCGCATCTATCCTGAGAGTCCAGTAGCATTTTCCGATGCACCACTGCAGGTTTACTGTAAAGTTTGCAGTTTCACATTGACCAGGAAACACAGATGTTGCATCAGGATTGAATACAACATCCTGCATTGCGACCTCTGTCCTGAGGTTAAATCTTTAAACCGTCTGAGATCCGCGTCTATCCTGGGAGTCTAGCAGCAGTCTTCGATGCTCCACTGCAGGTTTACTTTAACATTTGCAGCTTCACATAGACCAGGAAACACAGAAATTGCATCGGGAAGGAATACAACAGGCAGGAAGGCGACCTCTGTCCAGAGGTTGACACATTAAACTGTCTGAGATTCACATCAATCGTGGGAGTCCAACAGCAGTCATCGATGCACCACTGCAGGATTACTGTAAGCTTTGCTGCTTCACATTGACCAGGAAACAAAGAGATTGGATCGCGATTGAATAAAAAAGGAACCATGGCGACATCTGTCCAGGGAAGTATTATTTCGAATTGTGTGAGGTCCGCGTCTATCCAGAGAGTTCAGTAGCAGTTTCCGATGCACCACTGCAGGTTCACTGTAACTTTTGGAGCTTCACATTGACCAGGAAACAGAAATTACCTCTGGATTGAATACAAAAGGGACCATGGCGACTTCTGTCCAGGGAAGTAACATTTCAAACCGTCTGAGGTCCTCGTCTATCCTGAGATTCCAGTAGCATTTTCCGATGGACCACTGCAGGTTTACTGTAGCCTTTGCAGCTTCACATTGACCAGGAAGCACTGAAACTGCATCGGGATTGAATACAACAGGCACCATGGCGAATTCTGTGCAGAGGAGTAACATTTTAAACCGTCTGAAGTTCGCGTCTATTCTGGGAGTCCAGTAGCAGTTTACTATGCAACACTGCAGGTTTCCTGTAACCTTTGCATCTTCACATTGACCAGAAAACACAGAGATTGCATCGTGATTGAATACACCAGGCACCATATCGATTTTTGTCAAGGGAAGTAACACTTCAAACCCTCTGAGGTCCGCGTATATCCTGGGAGTCGAGTATCAGTTTCCGATGCACCACTGCAGGTTTACTGTCACCTTTACAGCATCACATTGACTAGGAAACACAAAAATGCATTGGTACTGAAAACAACAGGCACCATTTCAACTCCTGTCAAGGGAAGTAACACTTCAAACCGTCTGAGGTTCGCGTCTATCCTGGGAGTCGAATATCAGTTTCCCATTCACCACTGCAGGTTTACTGTAGCTTTTGCAGCTTCACATTGACCAGGAAACACAGATATTGCATCGGGATTGAATACAACAGGCACCATGGCGACTTCTGTCCAGAGGAGTAACACTACAAACAATATGAAATTCGTGTCTATCCTGGGAATGCAGTATCAGTTTCTGATGCACCACTACAGGTTTACTGTAACTTTTGCAGCTTCACATTGACCAGGAAACACAGATATTGCATCGGGATTGAAAACAACAGGCAGGAAAATGACCTCTGTCCAGAGGTTGACAAATTAAACTGTCTGAGATTCGCATCTATTCTGGGAGTCCAGCAGCAGTCTCCGATGCAACACTGCAGGTTTACTGTAACCTTTGCAGCATCACATTGACCAGGAAACAGAAACTGCATCGGAATCGATTACAACAGGCACCATATCGATTTTTGTCCAGGGGAGTAACATTTCAAACTGTCTGACGTTCACGTCTATCCTCGGAGTCCAAAAGCAGTTTACAATGGACCACTGCAGGTTTACTATAACCTTTGCAGCTTCACATTGACCAGGAAACACAGAAATTGCATCGGGATTGAATACAACAGGCACCATGGCGAATACTGTCAAGGGAGTAACATTTTAAACCGTCTGAAGTTCGCGGCTATTTTGGGAGTCCAGTAGCAGTTTACTATGCAGCACTGCAGGTTTACTGTAATCTTTGCAGCTTCACAGTGAACAGGAAACACAAAACGTGCATTGGGGCTGAACCCGACAGGCACCATGCCGACTTCTGTCTAGGGGAGTAACACTTCAAGCTGTCGGAAGTTCTCGTCTATCCTGGGAGTCCAATAGCGGTTTCCGATGAACCACTACATGTTAACTGTAACCTTTGCAGCTTCACATTGACCAGGAAACACAGAAATTGCCTCGGGATTGAACATAAAAGGGCAGAATGGCAACCTCTGTTCAGAGGTTGACACTTCAGACTGTCTGAGACTTGCGTCTATCCTGGGACTGAAGCAGCAGTCTTCGATGCACCACTGCAAGTTTACTGTAACATTTGCAGCTTCACATTGATCAGGAAACACAGAATTTGCATCGGGATTGAATACAACATGCACCATGGTCATTTCTGTCCTGGGAAGTAACTCTTCAAACCGACTGAAAATCGCGTCTATCCTGGGACTCTAGTAGCAGTTTCCTATGCGCCACTGCAGTATTACTGTGACCTTTGCAGCTACACATTGACCAGGAAACACAAAAACTGCGTTGGGATTGAATACAACAGGCTCCATGGCGAATTCTGTCCAGGGGATTACATTTCAAACCGTCTAAAGTTCGCGTCTATCCTGGGATTCCAGCAGCAGTTTACAATGCACCACTGCAGATTTACTGTAGACTTTGCAGCCTCACATTGACTAGGAAACACAAAGAATCCATTGGGACTGAATACAACAGGCACCATGCCGTCTTCTGTCAAGGGAAGTAACACTTCAAATCGTGTGAGATTCGCGTCTATCCTGGAACTCAAGCAGCAGTCTTCGGTGCACCACTGCATGTTTACAGTAACCTTTGCAGCTTCACATTGACCAAGAAACACAGAAATTTCATCGGGATAGAATACAACAGGCACCATATCGACTTCTGTCTAGGGGGGTAACACTTCAAATTGGTTGATGTTCGTGTCTATCCTGCGAGCCCAGTAGCATTTTCCGATTCACCACTGCAGGTTTACTGTAGCCTTTGCAGGTTCACATTGACCAGGTAACACGGAAACTGCTTCGCCATTGAATACAACATGCACCGTGGTTAATTCTGTCCAGGGAAGTAACACTTCAAAACGTTTGATGTTCCCGTCTATCCTGGGTGTCTAGTAGCAGTTTTCAATGCACCACTGCAGGTTTACTGTGACCTTTGCAGCTTCACATTGACCAGGAAACACAGTAATTTCATCGGGATTGAATACAACAGGCACCATGGCGAATTCTGTCCAGAAGAGTTACACTTCAAACTGTCAGAGTTTCGCGTCTATCCTGGGAGTCTAGAAGCAGTTTCCGATGCACCACTGCATGTTTACTGTAAGCTTTGCTGCTTCACATTGACCAGGAAACAAAGAGATTGGATCGCGATTGAATACAAAAGGAACCATGGCGACATCTGTCCAGGGAAGTATTATTTCGAATTGTGTAAGGCCCGCGTCTATCCAGAGAGTTCAGTAGCAGTTTCCGATGCACCACTGCAGGTTCACTGTAACTTTTGGAGCTTCACATTGACCAGGAAACAGAAATTACCTCTGGATTGAATACAAAAGGGACCATGGCGACTTCTGTCCAGGGAAGTAACATTTCAAACCGTCTGAGGTCCTCGTCTATCCTGAGATTCCAGTAGCATTTTCCGATGGACCACTGCAGGTTTACTGTAGCCTTTGCAGCTTCACATTGACCAGGAAGCACTGAAACTGCATCGGGATTGAATACAACAGGCACCATGGCGAATTCTGTGCAGAGGAGTAACATTTTAAACCGTCTGAAGTTCGCGTCTATTCTGGGAGTCCAGTAGCAGTTTACTATGCAACACTGCAGGTTTCCTGTAACCTTTGCATCTTCACATTGACCAGAAAACACAGAGATTGCATCGTGATTGAATACACCAGGCACCATATCGATTTTTGTCAAGGGAAGTAACACTTCAAACCCTCTGAGGTCCGCGTATATCCTGGGAGTCGAGTATCAGTTTCCGATGCACCACTGCAGGTTTACTGTCACCTTTACAGCATCACATTGACTAGGAAACACAAAAATGCATTGGTACTGAAAACAACAGGCACCATTTCAACTCCTGTCAAGGGAAGTAACACTTCAAACCGTCTGAGGTTCGCGTCTATCCTGGGAGTCGAATATCAGTTTCCCATTCACCACTGCAGGTTTACTGTAGCTTTTGCAGCTTCACATTGACCAGGAAACACAGATATTGCATCGGGATTGAATACAACAGGCACCATGGCGACTTCTGTCCAGAGGAGTAACACTACAAACAATATGAAATTCGTGTCTATCCTGGGAATGCAGTATCAGTTTCTGATGCACCACTACAGGTTTACTGTAACTTTTGCAGCTTCACATTGACCAGGAAACACAGATATTGCATCGGGATTGAAAACAACAGGCAGGAAAATGACCTCTGTCCAGAGGTTGACAATTTAAACTGTCTGAGATTCGCATCTATTCTGGGAGTCCAGCAGCAGTCTCCGATGCAACACTGCAGGTTTACTGTAACCTTTGCAGCATCACATTGACCAGGAAACAGAAACTGCATCGGAATCGATTACAACAGGCACCATATCGATTTTTGTCCAGGGGAGTAACATTTCAAACTGTCTGACGTTCACGTCTATCCTCGGAGTCCAAAAGCAGTTTACAATGGACCACTGCAGGTTTACTATAACCTTTGCAGCTTCACATTGACCAGGAAACACAGAAATTGCATCGGGATTGAATACAACAGGCACCATGGCGAATACTGTCAAGGGAGTAACATTTTAAACCGTCTGAAGTTCGCGGCTATTTTGGGAGTCCAGTAGCAGTTTACTATGCAGCACTGCAGGTTTACTGTAATCTTTGCAGCTTCACAGTGAACAGGAAACACAAAACGTGCATTGGGGCTGAACCCGACAGGCACCATGCCGACTTCTGTCTAGGGGAGTAACACTTCAAGCTGTCGGAAGTTCTCGTCTATCCTGGGAGTCCAATAGCGGTTTCCGATGAACCACTACATGTTAACTGTAACCTTTGCAGCTTCACATTGACCAGGAAACACAGAAATTGCCTCGGGATTGAACATAAAAGGGCAGAATGGCAACCTCTGTTCAGAGGTTGACACTTCAGACTGTCTGAGACTTGCGTCTATCCTGGGACTGAAGCAGCAGTCTTCGATGCACCACTGCAGGTTTACTGTAGCCTTTGCAGGTTCACATTGACCAGGTAACACGGAAACTGCTTCGCCATTGAATACAACATGCACCGTGGTTAATTCTGTCCAGGGAAGTAACACTTCAAAACGTTTGATGTTCCCGTCTATCCTGGGTGTCTAGTAGCAGTTTTCAATGCACCACTGCAGGTTTACTGTGACCTTTGCAGCTTCACATTGACCAGGAAACACAGTAATTTCATCGGGATTGAATACAACAGGCACCATGGCGAATTCTGTCCAGAAGAGTTACACTTCAAACTGTCAGAGTTTCGCGTCTATCCTGGGAGTCTAGAAGCAGTTTCCGATGCACCACTGCAGGTTTACTGTAAGCTTTGCTGCTTCACATTGACCAGGAAACAAAGAGATTGGATCGCGATTGAATACAAAAGGAACCATGGCGACATCTGTCCAGGGAAGTATTATTTCGAATTGTCTGAGGTCCGCGTCTATCCAGAGAGTTCAGTAGCAGTTTCCGATGCACCACTGCAGGTTCACTGTAACTTTTGGAGCTTCACATTGACCAGGAAACAGAAATTGCCTCTGGATTGAATACAAAAGGGACCATGGCGACTTCTGTCCAGGGAAGTAACACTTCAAACCCTCTGAGGTCCGTGTATATCCTGGGAGTCGAGTATCAGTTTCCGATGCACCACTGCAGGTTTACTATCACCTTTGCAGCATCACATTAACTAGTAAACACAAAAATGCATTGGTACTGAAAACAACAGGCACCATTTCAACTTCTGTCAAGGGAAGTAAGACTTCAAACCGTCTGAGGTTCGCGTCTATCCTGGGAGTCCAGTATCAGTTTCCGATGCACCACTACAGGTTTACTGTAACTTTTGCAGCTTCACATTGAATAGGAAACACAGATATTGCATCGGGATTGAAAACAACAGGCAGGAATATAACCTCTGTCCAGAGGTTGACAATTTAAACTGTCTGAGATTCGTATCTATCCTGGGAGTCCAGCAGCACTCTCCGATGCAACTCTTTAGGTTTACTGTAACCTTTGCAGCATCACATTGACCAGGAAACACAGAAACTGCATCAGGATTGAATACAACAGGCTCCATGGCGAATTCTGTCCAGGGGATAACATTTCAAACGGTCTTAAGTTCGCGGCTATCCTGAGATTCCAGTACCAGTTTACAATGCACCACTGCAGGTTTACTGTAACCTTTGCAGCTTCACATTGAACAGGACACACAGAAATTTCATCGGGATTGAATACAACAGGCACCATATAGACTTCATTCTAGGGGAGTAACACTTCAAAATGACTGATGTTCGCGTCTATCCTCGGAGTCCAATAGCATTTTCCGATACACAACTGCAGGTTTACTGAAACCTTTGCAGATACACATTGACCAGGAAACACAAAAACGGTGTCGGGACTGAATACAACAGGCTCCAAGGCGCATTCTGTCCAGGGGAGTAACATTTCATACCGCCTGAAGTTTGCGTCTATCATGGGAGTCCAGTAGCAAATTAAATTGCACCACTGCAGGTTTACTGTAACCTTTGCAGCTTCACATTGACCAGGAAACACAGAACTTGCATCGGGATTTAATACAACAGGCACCATGGCGACTTCTGTCCTGAATAGTAACACTACAAACCATATGACGTTCGGGTGTATCCTGGGAATCCAGAATCAGTTTCCGATGCACCACTTCAGGTTTACTGTAACTTTTGCAGCATCACATTGACTAGGAAACACAAAAAATCCATTGGGACTGAATACAACAGACACCATGCCGACTTCTGTCAAGGGAAGTAACACTTCAAACCGTCTGAGATTCACGTCTATCCAGGGACTCAAGCAGCAGTCTTCGGTGCACCACTGCAGGTTTACAGTAACCTTTGCAGCTTCACACTGACCAATAAACACAGAAATTTCATCGGGATAGAATACAACAGGCACCATATCGACTTCTGTCTAGGGGGGTAACACTTCAAATTGGCTGATGTTCGTGTCTATCCTGCGAGTCCAGTAGCATTTTCCGATTCACCACTACAGGTTTACTGTAGCCTTTGCAGCTTCACATTGACCAAGAAACACAAAAATTGCATTTTCGATTTAATACAACAGGCACCATATCGACTTTCGTCTAGGCGAGTAGCACTTGAAATCGTTTGTGGTCCGCATCTAACCTAGGAGACCAGTAGCAGTTTCCGATGCACCACTACAGGTTTACTGTAACCTTTGCAGCTTCACATTGACCAGGATGCACAGAACTTGCATCGGGATTTAATACAACTGGCACCATTGCGACGTCTGTCCAGGCGAGTAACACTTCAAACTGTCTAAGGTTCGCATCTACCCTGGGAGTCCAGTAGCAGTTTCCAATGCATCACTGTAGGTTTACTGTAACCTTTGCAGATTCACATTGTCCAGGAAACACAGAAATTGCATCAGGATTGAATACAACGGCCAGGAAGGCGACCTCTGTCCAGAGGTTGACACTTTAAACCGTCTGAGATTCGCATCTATCCTGGGAGCCCAGCAGCAGTTTTCGATGCAACACTGCAGGTTTACTGTAACCTTTGCAGCTTCACATTTGACCAGTAAACACAGAAATTGTATCGGCATTAAATACAACATGCACCATGGTGACTTCTGTCGACGGAGGTAACACTTCAAACCGTCTGAACTTCACGTATATCCTGGAAGTCCAGTAGCAGTTTCCAATGCACCACTGCAGGTTTACTGTAACCTTTGAAGCTTCACATTGTCCAGAAAACACAGAATTTTCATCGGGATTGAATACAACATCCACCATGGCGACTTCTGTCCAGAGGAGTAACACTTCTAACCAACTGACGTTCGCGTCTATTCTGGGAGTCCAGTAGCAGTTTCCGATGGATTACTGCAGGTTTACTGTAGCCTTTCCAGCTTCACATTGACCAAGAAACACAGTATCTGCATCGGGATTGAATACAACAGGCACCATGGCCAATTATGTATAGGGGGGTAACATTTCATACAGTCTAAAGTTCGCGTCTATACTGGGTGTCCAGTGGTAGTTTACAATGCACCACTGCTGGTTTACTGTAACCTTTGCAGCTTCATTGCGACCTCTGTCTGAGATTCGTGTCTCTCCTGGGAGTCCAGCAGCTGTCTTCGATGTTCCACTGCAGGTTTACTGTAACCTTTGCAGCTTCACATTGACCAGGAAACACAGAATTTGCATCGGGATTGAATACAACAGGCACCATAGCGGCTTCCGTCCAGGGAAGTAACACTTCAAAACGGTTGATGTTCCCGTCTATCTTGGGAGTCTAGTAGCAGTTTCCGATGCACCACTGCAGGTTTACTGTAACCATTGCAGCTTCACATTGACCAGGAAACACAGATATGGCATCGGGATTGAATTCAACAGGCAGCATTGCGATCTCTGTCCAGAGGTTGACACTTTAAACCGTCTGAGATTCGCGTCTATCCTGGGAGTCCAGCAGCAGTCTTCGATGCTCCACTGCAGGTTTACTGTAACGTTTGCAGTTTCAAATTGACCAGGAAAGACAGAGATTGCATCGTGATTGAATACAACAAGCACCATGGCGACTTCTGTCCGGGGAAGCCACACTTCAAACTCTCGGAGGTTCGCGTCTATCCTGGGTATCTATTAGCCGTTTCCGAAGCAGCACTGCAGGTTTACTGTAACCTTTGCAGCTTCACATTGACCAGGAAACACAGAAATTTCATCTGGATTTTATACAAGAGGCACCATGGTGACTTCTTTATTGGGGATTAACACATCAAACTCTCCGAGGTTAGCGTCTATGATGGGAGCACAGTAGCAGTTTTCAGTGCACCACTGCAGGTTTACTGTGACCTTTGCAGCTTCACATTGACCAGGGAACACAGAAATTGCAACGGGATTGAAAACAACAGTTACCATTCTGACTTCTGTAAAGAGAGTAACACTTCAAACCGTGAGGTTTGCGTGTACCCTGGGAGTCCAGTAGCAGTTTCCGATGCATCACTGCAGGTTTACGGTAACATTTGCAGCTTCAAATTCACCAGGAAACACAGAAATTGCAACGAGATTGAATACAACAGACACCATATCGAGTTAAGTCTAGGTGAGTAACACTTCAAATTGGCCGATGTTCGCGTCTATCCTGGGAGTCCAGTAGTAGTTTCCGATGCACCACTGCAGGTTTACTGTAACCTTTGCAGTTTCACATTGACCATGCAACACAGAAATTGCATCGGGATTGAAAACAACACTCACTATGTCGACTTCTGTCCATGGGAGTAACACTTCAAACAGTCTAAGGAACGCGTCTATCCTGGTATTCCCGTAGGAGTTTCCGACGCACCACTGCAGGTTTACTGTAACCTTTGCAGTTTCAGATTGACCTGGAAACACAGAAATTGCAACGGGAGTGAATACAACAGGCACCATGGCAACTTCTGCCCACTGCATTAACACTTAAAATCCTCGGAGGTTCGCGTCAATTATGGGAGTCAAGTAGCAGTTTCCGATGCACCACAGCAGATTTACTGTAAACTTTGCAGCTTCACATTGACCAGGAACATAGAAATTGCATCGGGACTCAATACAACAGGCCCGATGACGACTTCCATCCATGGGAAAAATACTGGAAATCTTCTGAGGTTCGGGTCTATCCTCGGAGTCCAGTAGCAGTTTCCGATGCACCACAGCACTTTTGCTGTAACCTTTGAAGCTTCACATTGATCAGAAAAGACAGAAATTGAATCGGGATTGAATACAACAGGCACCATGGCGACTTCTCTCCAGGCCATTCACACTTAAAATCCTCTGAGGTTCGCGTATATAGTGGGAGTCAAGTAGCAGTTTCCGATGCACCACTGCAGGTTTACTGTTAAAATTTGCAGCTTCACATTGGCCAGGAAACACAGAAATTGTATCGGGATTGAATACAACAGATAGCATTGCGACTTCTGTCCAGGGGAGTAACACCTCAAACCGTCTGTGGTTCGAGTAGTAGTAGAGTAGTAGCAGAGGGGTTTTGGGCGCACGACAGCAAGGTCTTCAGCGCCCGTTCAGTAACTTAGTGAGACGGGTGTCAAGAAAAATCCCAGAACAGGAATATAAAACGGAACAGAAAACATGGGTAATAATCGTCGAAAAACATGTGCTCAGCCACACTAAAGCCTCGGACGAAGCATAGCAGTAAAACATGGACAACACAGGAAGAAAATGATAGAGGAAGCTAAAACAATGTAGCAGATGGAAGTGGCTGGCTGACCGCAAGGAAAAAAGGGGAGGAGTCAGCCACTCTGCAATACACTAAAACCTCCAGCCTAAAATTTTAGGCCAGAGTCCAGACACATCACAAAACTTAAAAACCCTAGACACACACGTCTCATCATTAGCTAAAACAGAAGGCAGATCCCCCGCAACTTGTGCTTCTGCCCGTGCATCACGGTATAAAATGCAGTCTGTTAAAATGAGCCGGACAGAGATGTGCACACCACAAGCATCACAAAACGGTGGATTCTCCCGCCGTAATAAAAAGCTATGTGTGAGAGTACAGTGCCCTATCCGAAGACGTGTGAGGGCCACCTCCTCCCGCCTGAGCAACCGGCAGGAGGAACGCCACGGCCGAGTGGTTGACTTTATCAACCGCAGTTTATTGGCCGTCACCGCCAGCCATTCGTCCTCCCACAACTCCATGCACTTCCTGTGGAGTGCAGCGATGACTGACTGCAAGGGAATAGGAAACTGGACCACATCCTGCTCTCTACAGGCCTCCTTGGCAGCCCGATCGGCCTGTTCATTGCCCCAGGTGCCAACATGACCAGGCACTCAGCAGAAGGATACTTCTGTACCCCGCCGTTGGAGCAAGTACAGTTGGTCATGTATCAGCTGGACCATCGCCTCAGTCGGATACAGGTTCTGCAGTGATTGTAAGGCACTAAGAGAATCGGAGCAGAGAAGAAATCGATCGCCCCGAACACGATTCATCTGCTCCAGTGCCTTCAGGATCGCGTGGAGCTCCGCTGCGAAAACGGTATATTCAGCAGGGAGGCGAATCCGGGTAACTTGATCAGGGAACACTACAGAACAGCCAAGGAAATTCTCCTGTTTGGAGCCATCAGTGTACACGACAGTGAAACCGTGATGCACATCTAAAATGTTAAAAAACAGACATTGGAATGTAAAATCTGGTGTGCGATCTTTCTTAAAATTAGTTAAATCTAAAATAAGTTTGGGTCTCCGGAGGTGCCAAGGGGGGTATCTGCTCCAACCGCGACGCAAAACACGAAGACCAGCCATAGACATCACAGCGAGGCAATCCTGTGCGCGAATCCCATAGGGCTGCGTCGCACGTTGCCGGTTATGAAATAACTGTGCCAGAGGAGGCTGAGCAATGGCAAGGTATGCAGGGGTGTATGGTGTGGACAAAGTTTTATACGCCTGGCGCACCATAAGTAGCCGTCGCCGCATAGGAAGTGGCGGTTCACCAGCCTCTGCACAGAGGCTTCGTATGGGGCTAGTTCGGAATGCCCCAGTGGCCAACCGAAGCCCTTCATGGTGCACAACGTCCAACATCTTCCAGTAAGAAGGCCTCGCAGACCCATACACCGTGCACCCACAATCGAGCCGAGATCGCACAAACGCCCTGTAAAACTGGAGCAGACAAGTCCTGTTAGCTCCCCATGTACTGTGGCTAAGACATTTTAAAATACTTAAAGCCTTGAGCGGCCGCCGTTTCAGGCCTTTAAGATGAGGTAACCACGTGAGCTTCGAGTCAAAAATGAGCCGCAGAAACCTCACCATGTCTTTAAAAGTGAGAATAGAGTCCCTCATCCGCAACTCAGGAAAGGGTAAAATCGAACGAGAACGGTTAAAAAGAACACATACAGACTTCTCGGTGGAAAACTTAAAACCACTCTTCCGCGCCCAGTCATCCAAACGTCTAATCGTAAGTTGCAACTGACGAGTTGTCGTTGCAAGGCTTGAAGAAGAGCAAAACAAAGAGAAATCATCCACAAACAAAGAACACTGGACAGGACTTTTCACTATGGACGTAATGCTATTAATAGCGATGGTAAAGAGAGTCACACTTAAAACGCTACCCTGAGGGACACCGTTCTCTTGCTCAAAGCGATCAGACAGGACGTCACCAATTCGGTATCTAAAATATCGTGGCGAGTGGAAAGACTGAATAAAAAGAGGAAGAGAACCCCGAAAATCCCATTCGTGAAGTTGCTCCAGGATGAGACGCCTCCAAGTGGTATCGTAGGCCTTCTCAATGTCAAAAAATACACGTAGAAGGTGATGACGGCGTAGGAAAGCTTGTTGTATAGCCGCCTCCAGTAGGGCCAGGTTATCGAAGGTGGAACGAAACCTCCTGAACCCACACTGAAAGCGACTAAGGAGTTGCCGGGATTCTAACATCCAGACAAGGCGGCGGTTGACCATCTGCTCCAAGGTCTTCCCTATGCAACTAGAGAGGGCAACACTACGGTAGCTACTCGGGCTCGTGCGGTCTTTCCCAGGTTTTAAAAAAGGGATTAAAACTGCATCACGCCACGCGTCAGGAAAGTGACCCGACGCCCAAATTCCATTAAAAAGTGCGAGGAGGATTTCTTTGTTGCGCATTGTGAGGTGCCATAGCATACTGTAATGGACCCTGTCGTGACCAGGGGAGGTGTCACGAGCTCCAGACAATGCAGAATCCAGCTCCCACATAGAAAATGGGCAGTTGCAAACCTCATGAGATGTGGACTGGAAGTTCAGACTACATCTCTCAGCAACGGCCCTATGACGCTGGAAATCTGGATCCTGACTGGGTGCTGCAGTAACTGTTGCAAAATACGCTGCCATAGTCTGGGCAATGTCTCTCGGATCCGTGTGGAGAGTGCCGTTATTCAGTACAGCAGCTATGGGACACCTCCCTCCCCTGCCAGAAATTCTCCTGATGGTCTCCCACAGAATGGAACTTTTGGTGGAACGATTAATGGTGTTCAGGAACAGTTGCCATGACCTCTTCTTGCTCTCACGAATAATGCAGCGACACTTTGCCCTCGCCACCCGAAATACTGCAAGATTCTCAGCAGTCGGCCGAGACTTGAACCGACGCAGAGCTGCACGCCTGGTCCTGATGGCAGAGCGGCAGTCGGCACTCCACCAAGGCACAGGTGGCCTCTTCCGGGGGCCCATGGACTGTCGAATGGATGCTGCAGCGGCGTGGTGGACCGTTTCGGTAATATGATCCACCCACACCTCAACAGTCGCACAGTGTTCGAATTGGGCCAACTGGCTATAAAGTGTCTAGTCAGCTCCACTGAGAACCCATCGTGGTGGTCTCCTTTCGGGGCCCACGCCATCTGGCAGGTGAATCCAGATGGAGAAATGATCACTGCCATGCAAGTCAGCGACCACTTCACAGTGAGCACTGGCGGCAAGAGCTGGAGAGCAAAGCGAGAGGTCAATGGCAGAGAACGACCCAGTAGCTGTGCAGAAATGAGTACTCTGTCCTCCATTGAGCAAGTAGGCACAGGATGACAGGAGAAGCCTCTCAATTGCTCCACGCCTGGGGCAGGTAATTGCAGAGCCCCAAAGCACATTGTGGGCATTAAAATCACCACAAATAATGAATGGTTGGGGAGCTGTGTAAGAAGGTCGGTAAGGGCCACTTCATCAAGTGCGTCATTATGGGCAAGTAAATTGAACAGATAGTCAATGGATGACGTACTTGCACAGACACAGCGACAACCTGTAATGTCGTCATAAGCGAGAGAGGCGAGGAGTGGTAGTCCGTCCTGACGAAAATACCTACACCTCCTCTAGCTCTCTCTCCACGCAGGTCGTCCTTTTTGTGGAGTGTATAGCCTCGCAGCTCAGGGAAGTATGGGGGATGCAAATAAGTCTCCTGGAGACAGAGACACAGTGGTCTACCCTGAGAGAGTAGACGAAGGTCCTCCACATGCGTCCTGAACCCTTGCAAGTTCCACTGAAGTATGGGAGCCATCTATGTTGGGGGTAGCACCTTCATCCTGTCTCTCCGTCGGGGCGGGGAGACCGCAGCAGGTGGAGGGGCAGGTGTGGGGTGAGCTGATTGCCCCACACATACGTCGTATTCCATCAACTCTGGTGAAGAATCAGATGAAGCCTCACGTAAAACAACAGCCGCATGGTCAGACGGTTTACCACGGGATTTGACCCGGTGTTGCTGCGGTACAGGAGCTTTCTGTGGTTTGGT